>NC_092385.1:81572438-81644938 GCF_030028105.1 Mobula birostris
CATGAACTCATCACTGTTTTTTGTAAATTTTCTGTTTTTTGCACTACTTATCTAAATTTATCTATTTAATATACTGTACATATACTTGCTGTAATTCGCTTGTTATTGCATTGTGCCGCTCCCGCAAAGTTAACAAACTTCATGACATATGCCAGTGATATTAAACCTGATCCTGATACAAAATTTAAAGAGTGCAAAATGAGAGCAAAGAAAGCAGCAAGGTGGTGTTCATGGGTTCAGTGTCCATTCAGAAATCTGATGGAAGAGGGGAAGAAGCTGTTCCTGAATCATTGGGTGTGTGTCTTCAGGCTCCAGTTCCTCCTCCCTGATGGTAGCAATGAGAAGAGGGCATGTCCTGGGTGATGGGGGGTCCTTCATAATGGATGCCGACTTTCTGAGGCATCACCTTTTGAAGATGTCCTTGATGCTGAGGGGGAGGGGGGGTGGGCTATTTCCTGTGTCGGAGCCGTCTGAGTTTGCAACTATCCGCAGTTATTTCCAATCCTGTGCAGTGGCCCCTCCATACCAGACCAGTGATGCAGCCGGTTAGAGTGCTCTCCATTAGTAGTACAGCTACTAGGACTTGATGTTTCAATCCCTATGGTAAGTTGGCACTCTCAATGTTGGCAGTGGGCTTGGAGTGGTGACAAGGAGAGAGGGTACATCTTCTGCTCTGGATCTTCTGATCTCGAATTGCCGACGGGACATCAACCGTCTCGACTTCATCACTGCTTCACTCCTCCACTGAACGCACTGCTCTCTACTCTCCCCACACCAATCCCAACCTGACCATCAAACTGGCAGGTGAATGGGATGCTGTTGTAGTGTGGCCCACTGACCTCTACTTTGCTGAGGCCAGGCAGAGACTCTCAGACACTTCCTCACACCTACCCCTCGAGGAGGACCCCAACCCACGCCATCAGAAAACTGTCTCCGACACATCACTGACTTCATCCACTCTGGAGATCTCCCAACCACTGTTACCAAACTCATAGTTCCCTTACCCTGCACTGCTCACTTCTACCTCCCACCAAAGATCCACAGAGCTGACTCTCCGGGTAGGCCTGTTGTCTCTGCCTGCTACTGCCCAACTGAACTCATGTCCTCATATCTTGATTCCATTCTATGCCCGACACAAAAAGCTGCCTGATATTCAGGAGAACATAGATGGGCCCCCGAGACCAGAACAGCACCTTATACAAAATGGAAATTTCTCAGCAGTCATGCCTTGGAGTGAGACCATAAGCACCAGACTGCCACCTCCTACATAAGAACATAAGAAATAGGAAAAAGGAACAGGAGTAGGCCATCTGGCCCATCAAGCCTACTCCACCATTTAATAAGATCATGGCTGATCTGGCCATCGACTCATCTCCACCTACCTGCCTTTTCCCAAGAACCCAGCGGCCTCAATGACTACAGACTGGTGGCATTGACCTCCCACATCATGAAGACCCTGGAGAGACTTGTTCCGGAGCTGCTCTAGCCTATGGTCAGGCCACACTCAGATCCGCTCCAGTTCGCCTACCAGCCCCAACTAGGAGTTGAGGATTCCATCGTCTACCTGCTGCACCGTGTCTACACCCACCTGGACAAGCCAGCGAGCACTGTCAGGGTGATGTTTTTTGACTTCTCCAGTGCGTTCAACACCATCCGCCCTGCTCTGCTGGGGGAGAAGCTGACAGCGATGCAGGTGGATGCTTTCCTGGTGTCATGGATTCTTGACTACTTGACTGGCAGACCATAGTACGTGTGCTTGCAACACTGTGTGTCCGACAGAGTGATCAGCAGCACTGGGGCTCCACAGGGGACTGTCTTGTCTCCCTTTCTCTTCACCATTTACACTTTGGACTTCAACTACTGCACAGAGTCTTGTCATCTTCAGAAGTTTTCTGATGACTCTGCCATAGCTGGATGCATCAGCAAGGGAGATGAGGCCGAGTACAGGGCTACGGTAGGAAACCTTGTCACATGGTGTGAGCAGAATTATCTGCAGCTTAATGTGAAAAAGACTAAGTGGCTGGTGGTAGACCTGAGGAGAGCTAAGGTACCAGTGACCCCTGTTTCCATCCAGGGGGTCAGTGTCGACATGGTGGAGGATTACAAATACCTGGAGATACGAATTGACAATAAACTGGACTGGTCAAAGAACACTGAGGCTGTCTACAAGAAGGGTCAGAGCCGTCTCTACTTTCTGAGGAGACTGAGGTCCTTTAACATCGGCCGGACGATGCTGAGGATGTTCTACGAGTCTGTGGTGGCCAGTGCGATCATGTTTGCTGTTGTGTGCTGGGGCAGCAGGCTGAGGGTAGCAGACACCAACAGAATCAACAAACTCATTCGTAAGGCCAGTGATGTTGTGGGGATGGAACTGGACTCTCTGACAGTGGTGTCTGAAAAGAGGATGCCGTCCAAGTTGCATGCCATCTTGGACAATGTCTCCCATCCACTACATAATGTACTGGTTGGGCACAGGAGTACATTCAGCCAGAGACTCATTCCACCGAGATGCAACACAGAGCGTCATAGGAAGTCATTCCTGCCTGTGGCCATCAAACTTTACAACTCCTCCCTTGGAGGGTCAGACACCCTGAGCCAATAGGCTGGTCCTGGACTTATTTCCTGGCGTAATTTACATATTACTACTTAACTATTTATGGTTTTATTACTATTTATTATTTATGTGCAACTGTAACGAAAACCAATTTCCCCTGGGATCAATAAAGTATGACTATGACTAATTCCCCTACTGTGCAAAAATCTATCCAACCTTGCCTTAAATATATTTACTGAGGTAGCTTCCACTGCTTCATTGGGCAGAGAATTCCACAGATTCACCACCCTCTGGGAAAAGCAGTCCCTCCTCATCTCCATCCTAAATCACTTCCCCCAAATCTAGTTCTAGTCTCACCTACCAGTTGAAACAATTTTCTTGCCTCTATCTGATCTATCTCCTTCATAATTTTGTCTGTTTCTATACGGTCTCCTCTTATTCTTCTGAATTCCAGTGAGTACAGTCCCAGCTACTCAATCTCTCCTCATCGTCTAAACTCATCATCTCTGGAATCAACCTGGTGAACCTCCTCTGCACCGCCTCCAAAGCCAGTATATCCTTCCTCAAGTATGGAGACCAGAACTGCCTGCAGTACTCCAGGTGCAGCCTCACCAGTACCCTGTAGAGTTGCAGCATAACCTCCCTGCTCTTCAATTCAGTCCCTCTAGTAATGAAGACCAACATTCCACTTGCTTTCGTGATAGCCTGCTGCACCTGCAAACCAACCTTTTGTGACTCATGCATAATTACTCCCAAGTCCCTCAGCACAGCAGCATGATGGAAATTTTTACAGTTTAAATAATAATCTGCTTTTCCAGTTTTCCTTCCAAAGTAGATGACCTCGCATTTACCAACATTGTACTCCATCTGCCAGAGCCTTGCCCACTCACCTAACCTATCTATACGTACCTCTCTGTATCTTCTGCACAATTTACTTTTCCACTCAATTTGGTATCATCAGCAAACTTAAGCGATACACTACACTCGGTTCCCTCTTCGAGATCGTTAATATATATCGTGAACAGTTGCAGGCCCAGCACCGACCCATATGGCACCACCGCTCACCACTGATTGCCAACCAGAGTAACACCCATGTATCCCAACTCTGCTTTCTTTCAGTTAACCAATCCTGTATCCATGCTAATATATCACCCCAACTCTTTGCATCCTTATCTTATTGATAAGTCTTTTATGCAGCACCTTATCAAACACCTTCCAGAAATCCAAGTAAATAACGTCCATCTGTTCTCCTGTATCCACTGCGCTCATTATAAGCTCAAAGAACTCCAGTAAGTTTGTCAAACAGGATCTGCCTTTGCTGAATCCATGCTGGATCTGCATGATGGATCCATTTCTTGCCAGATGTCTTGCTATTTCTTCTTTAATGATAGCTTCAAGCATTTTCCAAACTACAGATGTTAAACTTACTGATCTATAGTTACCTGCTTTTGCCTACATCATTTTTTGAACAGTGGCGTGACATTTGCTGTCTCCTCATCCACCAGAACCTGCCCAGAGTCAAGAGAATTTTAGTGGATTCTCACCAAAGTCTCTACTATAACTTCTGCCATCTCTTTTAGGACACCAGGATGCATTCCATCAGGACCAGAGGGCTTATGTATCTTCAGGCCCACAAGTTTGCTCAGCATTACCTCTTTAATGATAGCTATTGTATCGAGGTCTTCACCTCCCATCACTTCCATAATATCTCTCTTTGGCATGTTAAACATGTCCTCCCCCGTGAAGACCAACACAAAATAGTCAATCAAAGCTTATGCCATTTCCTCGTTGCCCAATATCAATTCCCACTTCTCATCCTCCAAGGAACCTACGTTCACTTTAGCCACCCTTTTCCACTTTATATAATTATAAAAACTTTTACTCTCAGTTTTTATATTTTCTTTATTTTCTTTCTTTATTCCCTTCTTTATTACTTGCTTGATGGTCCTTTGTTGCTTTTTAAAGTTTTCCCAGTCTTCCAGTTTTCCACTACTCTTGGAGGCTTTCTATTCACAAGCATTTAGTTTGACGCCTTCTTTTATATCCCTAGTCATCCAAGACTGGCTCTCCCTACCCTTACTGTCCTTGCTTTTTACTGGAATATACTTTTATTGAGCACCATGAAAAATCTCTTTGAAAGTCTTCCACTGTTCCTCAATAGTCCCACCATATAGCCTGTGTTCCCAGTCGACACTAGCCAAATCCTTCCTCATCCCATTGTAGTCTCCATGGTTTTGACATAATACACTAGTTTTATATCAAACTTTTTCACCCTCCATTTGTATGGGAAACTAAATCATACTGTGATCAATCTTTCCAAGAGGATCCCTAACTACAAGATCACTAGTTTTACCTGTCTTATTGCACAGGACCAGATCTAAGATAACAGATTCTCTTGTAGGTTAAGTAACATGCTGCTCAAGAAAGCCATCATTTATGCATTCTGTGAAGTCCTCCTCAAGACTGTCCTGATCAACTTGATTCACCCAATCTTTGTGCAAGTTAGTCTCCCATGACAACTGCTGTTCCATTCTTCCATGCCTGAGATATTTCTGTTTATTCCTGTGCCACTATAATGTTATTATTCGGTGGCTGATGGACAACTCCCACCAGTGATATTTTTTCCCTGACTGTTCCTTAATTTCTGCCTAGATGGATTCAACATTCTCCTTCTTAGAAGATCTTATATTGTCTCTCACTGTTGCCCTGATCTCATCCTTAATTAAGAGTGCTACCCCACCTCCCTTACCTTCCTGCCTATCCTACCGTATTACCTGATATTTAATTCCCAACCCTGATTGAGCTGAGATGTCGCTTTGAACTGAGCTGTAAATCATCTACAAGATGTCAGCTCAGCTGAAATCATCTACATCTCGTAGATTAAATCATTAATAGACAATAGACAATAGGTGCAGGAGTTGGCCATTCGGCCCTTCGAGCCAGCACCGCCATTCACTGTGATCATGGCTAATCATCCACAATCAGTATCCAGTTCCTGCCTTATCCCCATAACCTTTGATTCTGCTATCTTTGAGAGCTCTATCCATCTCTTTCTTGAAAGCATCCAGAGACTTGGCCTCCAGAACCTTCTGGGGCAGAGCATTCCATATATCCACCACTCTCTGGGTGAAAAAGTTTTTCCTCAACTCCGTTCTAAATGGCCTACTCCTTATTCTTAAACTGTGGCCTCTGGTTCCGGACTCACCCATCAGCGGGAACGTGCTTCCTGCCTCCAGCGTGTCCAATCCCTTAATAACCTTATATGTTTCAATAAGATCCCCTCTCAGCCTTCTAAATTCCAGAGTATACAAGCCCAGTCGCTCCAGTCTTTCAACATATGACATTCCCCCGGGAGTTAACCTTGTGAACCTACGCTGCACTCCCTCAATAGCAAGAATGTCCTTCCTCAAATTTGGAGACCAAAACTGCACACAGCACTCCAGGTGTGGTCTCACCAGGGCCCTGTACAGCTGCAGAAGGACCTCTTTGCTCTTATACTCAATTCCCCTTGATATGAAGGCCAGCATGCCATTAGCTTTCTTCACTGCCTGCTGTACTTGCATGCTTGCTTTCAGTGACTGATGTACAAGATTTCGTTGTGCTTCCCGTTTTCCTAACTTGACACCATTCAAATAGTAATCTGCCTTCCTGTTCTTGCCACCAAAGTGGATAACCTCACATTTATCCACATTAAACTGCATCTGCCCACACACCCAACCTGTCCAAGTCATCCTGCATTATCTCAACATCCTCCGCACATTTCACACTGCCACCCAGCTTTGTGTCATCTGCAAATTTGCTAATGTTACTTTTAATCCCTTCATCTAAATCATTAATGTATATTGTAAATAGCTGCGGTCCCAGCACCGAGCCTTGTGGTACCCCACTAGTCACTGCCTGCCATTCTGAAAGGGACCCATTAATCCCTACTCTTTGTTTCGAGTATGCCAACCAATTTTCTATCCCTGTCAGTACCGTACCCCCAATACCATGTGCTCTAATTTTGCCTGCTAATCTCCTATGTGGGACCTTATCAAAGGCTTTCTGAAAGTCCAGGTACACTGGCTCTCCTTTGTCCATTTTCATAGTTACACCCTCAAAAAATTCCAGAAGATTAGTCAAGCACGATTTCCCCTTCGTAAATCCATGCTGACTTGGACCAATCATGTTACTGCTATCCAGATGTGTCGTAATTTCATCTTTTGTAATTGACTCCAGCATCTTTCCCAATTGACTCCAGCACCTTTCCCACCACCGACGTCAGGCTAACCAGTCTATAATTCCCTGTTTTCTCTCTTCCTCCCTTCTTGAAGAGAGGGACATTAGCCACCCTCCAATCCACAGGAACTGATCCTGAATCTATAGAACATTGGAAAATGATTACCAATGCGTCCACGATTTCTGAAGCCACCTCATTAAGTACCCTGGGATGCAGACCATCAGGTCCCGGGGACTTATCAGCCTTCAGACCCAACAGCCTATCCAACACCATTTCATGCCTAATATAAATTTCCCTCAATTCATCCATTACCCTAGGTCCTTTGGCCACTATTACATCTGGGATATTGTTTGTGTCTTCCCTAGTGAAGACAGATCCAAAGTACCTGTTCAACTCGTCTGCCATTTCCTGTTCCCCATAATAAATTCACCCGCTTCTGTCTTCAAGGGCCCAATTTTGGTCTTAACTATTTTCTTCCTTTTCACATACCTAAAGAAGCTTTTACTATCCTCCTTTATATTCTTGGCTAGTTTACCTTCGTACCTCATTTTTCTCCGCGTATTGCCCTTTTAGTTACCTTCTGTTACTCTTTAAAAGTCTCCCAATCCTCTGGCTTCTCACTCATCTTTGCTATGTTATACTTCTTCTCTTTTTTTTATACTGTCCATTACTTCCCTTGTCAGCCATGGCCTCCCCTTACTCCCCTTAAGATCTTTCTTCCTCTTTGGAATGAACTGATCCTGCACCTTCCGCATTATTCCCAGAAACACTTGCCATTGCTGTTCCACTGTCATCCCCGCTAGAGTATTGTTCCATTGAACTTTGGCCAGCTCCTCCTTCATATCACCATAGTTCCCTTTGTTCAAATGTAATACTGACACTTCCGAGTTTCCTTTCTCCCTCTCAAATTGTAGAGGGAGGTGGCTCTGGAAATTGCAGATGCACTGGTGATCATTTTCCAATGTTCCTTAGATTCAGGATCAGTTCCTGAGGATTGACGAATGGCTAATGTTATCCCACTTTTTAAGAAAGGAGGGAGGGAGAAAACAGAGAACTATCGCCCTGTTAGCCTAACATCCATAGTGGGGAAGATGCTAGAGTCCATTATTAAAGATGAAAGAGCGGCATATCTTGATAGCAGTGATAGGATTGGGCCGAGCCAGCATGGATTTACCAAGGGCAAATCATGCTTGACTAATCTATTGGAGATTTTCGAGGATGTAACCAGGAAGATAGACGTGGGAGATCCAGTGGATGTGGTGTACCTTGACTTTCAGAAGGCATTTGATAAGGTACCATATAGGAGATTGGTGGGTAAAATCAGAGCTCATGGCATTTGGGGGAGAATATTGACATGGATAGAAAACCGGTTGGCAGATAGAAAGCAAAGGGTAGCAGTGAATGGGTGTTTCTGGGAATGGCAGGTGGTGACTAGTGGGGTGCCACAGGGCTCGGTATTGGGACCACAGCTGTTTACGATTTACGTCAATGATTTAGAGGAAGGCATTGTGAATAACATCAGCAAGTTTGCTGATGATACTAAGCTGGGTGGCAGTGTGACGTGTGATGCGGATGTTAGGAGAATTCAGGGTGACTTGGATAGGCTGGGTGGGTGGGCAGAAACTTGGCAGATAGCGTTTAATGTGAATAAGTGTGAGGTTATTCACTTTGGGAGCAAGAACAGGAAGGCAGATTATTATCTGAATGGTGTGGAGTTAGGTAAGGGAGAAATACAAAGAGATCTAGGAGTACTTGTTCATCAGTCTCTGAAGGTGAATGAGCAAGTGCAGCAGGCAGTGAAGAAGGCTAATGGAATGTTGGCCTTTATTACAAAGGGAATTGAGTACAAGAGCAAGGAAATCCTTTTGCATTTGTACAGGGCCCTGGTGAGACCACACCTGGAGTATTGTGTGCAGTTTTGGTCTCCAGGGTTAAGGAAGGACATCCTGGCTGTGGAGGAAGTGCAGCGTAGGTTCAGTAGGTTAATTCCTGGGATGTCCGGACTGTCTTATGCAGAGAGGTTAGAGAGACTGGGCTTGTACACGCTGGAATTAAGGAGATTGAGGGGGGATCTGATTGAGACATATAAGATTATTAAGGGATTGGACAAGATAGAGGCAGGAAATATGTTCCAGATGCTGGGAGAGTCCAGTACCAGAGGGCATGGTTTAAGAATAAGGGGTAGGTCATTTAGGACAGAGTTGAGGAGGAACTTCTACTCCCAGAGAGTTGTGGAGGTGTGGAACGCGCTGCCTCAGAAGGCAGTGGAGGCCAATTCTCTGGATGCTTTCAAGAAGGAGCTAGATAGGTATCTTATGGATAGGGGAATCAAGGGTTATGGGGACAAGGTAGGAACCGGGTATTGATAGTAGATGATCAGCCATGATCTCAGGATGACGGTGCAGGCTCGAAGGGCCAAATGGTCTACTTCTGCACCTATTGTATATTGTCTATAAAACTTAGCATATTATGGTCACTACCTCCTAATGGCTCCTTTACCTCAAGGTCCCTGATCAAATCTGGTTCATTGCACAACACTAAATCTAGAATTGCATTCTCTCTGGTAGGCTCCAGTACAAGCTGTTCTAAGAATCCATCTCGGAGGGACTCCACAAACTCCAGTACCATCTTGATTCCTCCAGTCTACCTGCATGTTGAAGTCCCCCATAACAACTGTAGCATTACCCTTGCGACATGCCAACTTTAACTCTTGATTCAACTTACACCCTACATCCAGGCTACTGTTTGGGGGCCTGTAGATAACTCCCATTCGGGTCTTTCTACCCTTAGAATTTCTCAGTTCTATCCCTACTGACTCTATGTCTCCGGATTCTATGTCCCCCCTCGCAAGGGACTGAATATCATTTCTCACCAACAGAGCAACCCCACCCCTCTGCCCATCAGTCTGCCCTATCGATAGGACGTATACCCTTGAATATTCATTTCCCAGGCCCTGTCCACTTGAAGCCATGTCTCTGTGATTCCCACAACATCATACTTACCAATTTCCAACTGAGCCTCAAGCTCATCCACTTTATTTCTTATACTCCGTGCATTCACATACAATATTTTCAATTCATTACTCCCCTCACCTCCCATATCAATTCCTATTTCACTTGGCCATACTGTATGATTCCTTCTTGAGCTTTCTGCTATGTTGATTCTGCTGTCTTTCTTAACTTCTCTTATTCTCATTTTTCCTTTATCTCCATCCTTATGTTTCCAGTTCGTCCCCTCCCCCCCACTATTTAGTTTAAATACACCCGTGTTGCAGAGGCAAACCTGCCTGCCAGAATGCTGGTGCCCCGCTTATTAAGGTGCAACCCGTCCCTTTTGTACAATTCATCCTTACCCCAAAACATACCCCAGTGGTCCAAGAATGTAAATCCTTGCTTCCTGCACCAGTTCCTCAGCCACACATTCAGATCCATTATCTCTCTGTTCTTGACCACTCCAGCATGGGGAACTGGAAGCAAATCGGAGATAACCACCCTGGAAGTCCTGCTTTTCAGCCTTCTTCTGAGTTCTCTGAAGTCACACTGTAGAATGTCTTTCCCGTTCTTCCCCACGTCATTTGTGCCCACATGCACCACCACTTCCGGATGTTCACCTTCACTCTTGAGGATTCCCTGCAATCAATCCGTGACATCCTGGATCCCGGCACCAGGGAGGCAACACACCATCCTTAAATCTCACCTGTTGCCACAGAAACCCCTTTCTGTACCTCTCACTATGGAGTCCCCTACTACCACAGCTCTGCCTGACATCTGTTGTCCTCGGATCTCAGCGCCAATTGTTGACCCGCAGACCCGTCCGCCTCTCAGACTGGCACTGTCTTCTGTCCCAACAGCTTCCAAGAGGGAGAACCTGTTTACGAGAGGCACATCTCCCGGGGTCTCCTGTACTTCAAGCATCCTTTCCTTGCTCATCGTCGTCCCCCTTCTCTCTTCCAGTATCCTGGGTGAAACGATCTAACTGTAGGTCCTGTCCAGAAAACTTTCGTTCTCCCAGATGAACCTAATGTCATCCAGTTTCCTCTCCAGTGCTGCAACACGATCCTTCAGAAGCTGAATCTGGACACATTTTCCACAGGTGCAGGAACCAGAGCCACTATCAGTGTCCCTGGCTTCCCACATCATGCACGCAGCACACTGAATCAGCCTAGCGGTCATCTCCTCTCCACTTCTCACCCTGTCCAACTGTGGTGTAGTCTCCACTCTCAGCCTCCTCGCCGAAGACTCCCGAGCCAAAGACTCGCACTTCTCTCACAAGACACTTACCTCGACAGGCCGCTCCCCGTGAGCGAGCCTTGCTTATATCAGCTGATAATTGAGTCATTAGCTTCACCTGCGGAGCCTCCTCCGACCTGGAAGGTCCGTTTAGCTCGCTGCTCACCACCACAGAGGGATCAGAAGTGGAGAGAGTGAGCAATTTCATGTTCCTGGGTGTCAACATCTCTGAGGATATCGATGCAGTTACAAAGAAGGCATAACATCAGCTATATATCATGAGGAGGCTGAGGTGATTTAGTATGTCTGCAAAGACACTTGCAAATCTCTACAGATATACCATGGAGAGCATTCTAATCGGCTGCATCACCATCTGGTATGGTGGGGGAGTGGGCACTGCACAGGACCGAAAGGAGCTACAGAAAGTTGTGAACTCAGTCAGCTCCATCATGAGCACTAACCTCCCCAGCATCCAGGGCACCTTCAAGGAGCGATGCCTCAAAAAGACGGCCTCCACCATCAAGGACCCCCATCGCCCAGGGCATGCCCTCTTCTCACTGCAACCATCAGGGGGGAGGTACAGGAGCCTGAAGGCACAAACTCAACAATTCAGGAACAGCTCCTTCCCCTCAGCCATCAGGTTTCTGAATGGACACGAGCTCACTACTTTGCTCCCCCTCTTTTTGCACTACTTAATTAATTTAACTGTTATATATATACACAGTAATTCACTGTTTTGATTATTATGTATTACATTGTACTGCTACCACGTAACAACAAGTTTCACCACGTACGCCAGTGATATGAACCAAATTCTGATTCTGTTCCGTATCACCAGTGATGAATCACCACACTTGATCAGAATCAGGTTTCACATCATTGACATATATTGGGAAAGTTGTTGTGAAACTTGCGACATAAAAACACTGTAAGTTGCAATAGGAAACATACTAAAAATTAAACTGAATGAGTAGTGCAAAAAGACTGCAAGAAACAGTGAGGTGGTGTTCCTGGGCTCAATGTCCATTCTGAAATCCGGTGGCACAGGGGAAGAAGCTGTTCCTGAATCGTTGACTGTGGGTCTTCAGGCTCCTGTACCTCTTCCCTGATGGTAGCAATGAGAAGAGGGCATGTCCTGGGTGGTGGGGGTCCTTAATGATGGTAAGAATATATAGCTGTGGAGAGAGAGAACATAGAACCTGACAGCACAATACAGGCCCTTCACCCCACGATGTGGTGCTAATCTTTAACCTACTTTAAGGTCAATTTAACCTTTCCCTTCCACAGAGCCCTCCATTCTTCTATCATCCATGTGCCCATCTAAGAGTCTCTTTAATGTCCCTAATGTATCTGCCTCTACCACCACCCCTGGCAGGGTGTTCCATGCACTCACTACACTCTGTGTGAAGAATTTACCTCTGACATTCCCCCTATACTTTCCTCCAATTACCTTAAAATGATGCCCCCCTTCCCCATTAGCCACTTCCAACCTGGGAAAAAGTCTCTGACTGCCATTTGATCTATGCCTTTTTCATCTCCTTCATCAAGTCACCTCTCACCCTCCTTCGCTCCAAAAAGAAAAGCCCTAACTCGTTCACCCATTCCCATAAAGACATGCTCTCTGATCTGGGCAGCATCCTGGTAAACCTGATAAAGTTTAAGGGAATGGGGGATTCTCAGATTCCTGTAAACAATGGATTCGGTACTGACTATGTCTGTGACTGCAGTGTGTTTGAATAATGTCTCACAGCTGCTTTCTTTGGAGCAAGGTAAGGGTTAAAGTTCGCCCAGATCCACATAAGATGTCTCTGGGCTTTTCACACCTTTTGATTTTGACAAAAAGCAGTACCTGATGGAAATTAGACAGAACATTGCTTTCTTAATTAAAACACAAATTTGACTTATCTTTGTAATTACGTTGTGGCTCCAGCAAACCAGGTAGGACATTCTTTACTTTAATTAAGGTGGCTGGAGAGTCTATCAAACTGATTGTCCATTTGTATCAGTAGTCCATTGACTTGGCCGGAATAGTTATCAAACTGATTGTTCATTGGTATCAGTAGTCCATTGACTTGGCCGGAATAGTTATCAAACTGATTGTTCATTGGTATCAATAGTCCATTGACTTGGCCGGAATAGTTATCAAACTGATTGTTCATTGGTATCAATAGTCCATTGACTTAGCCGGAATGGTTATGAAACTGATTGTTCATTGGTATCAGTAGTCCATTGACTTGGCCGGAATGGTTATCAAGCTGATTGTTCTTTTGTATGGGTGGCCTTATAACTTCTGACAATTCTGACATCAGGCAGAGAATTTGTTGAACTGTCGGGGAGGTCATGAAAGGTTCTCTCCCTGATGTCGGGTCCAAATTCACTCGCCGGTTGAGCTCGAAGAAATAAACAGGTAGAAAGATAAGTAACGATCTTTTTGTACTGTCGTTATTTGATCCAGCAATGTTACATTTAGAAACCTCCTCTGCACCTTTCCAATCATGAGGCAACCAGAACGCGACACAATTGTGTTGTGGGTAGTGGGGAAGTGGTGTGGGATTAGAAAGAGGGCGATGGGATTGGGGAGGGATTATAAAGGAGTGGTAGAGAATGTGGTTAAGACCATAAGATGCAGATCAGAATTAGGCCATTTGGCCCATCAAGTCTGATCTGCCATTTCATCATGGCTGCTCCATTTTTCCTCTCAGCTGCAATCTCCTGCTTTCCATATAACCATATAACAATTACAGCACGGAAACAGGCCATCTTGGCCCTTCTAGTCCATGCCGAACACTTTCTCTCACCTAGTCCCATCTTCCTGCACTTAGCCCATAACCTTCCATTCCTTTCCTATCCATATACCTATCGAATTTTTTTTTTAATGACAAAATCGTACCTGCCTCTACCACTTCTACTGGAAGCTCGTTCCACACAGCTACTACTCCCTGAGAAAAGAAGTTCCCACTCGTGTTCCCCTAAACTTTTGCCCCTTAACTCTCAACTCATGTCCTCTTGTTTGAATCTCCCCTACTCTCAATGGAAAAAGCCAATCCACGTCAACTCATAGTTTTAAATACCTCTATCAAGTCCCCCCTCAACCTTCTACTCTCCAAACAATAAAGACCTAACTTGTTCAACCTTTTTCTGTAACTTAGGTGCTGAAACCCAGGTAACATTCTAGTAAATCTCATCTGTACTCTCTCTATTTTGTTGACATCTTTCCTATAATTCGGTAACCAGAACTGTACACAATACTCCAAATTTGGCCTCACCAATGCCTTGTACAATTTTAACATTACATCCCAACTCCTATACTGAATGCTCTGATTTATAAAGGCCAGCATACCAAAAACTTTCTTCACCATCCTATCCACATGAGATTCCACCTTCAGGGAACTATGCACTATTATTCCTAGACCACGCTGTTCTACTGCATTCCTCAATGCCCTACCATTTACCATGTATGTCCTATTTTGATTAGTTCGACCAAAATATAGCACCTCACACTTATCAGCATTAAACTCCATCTGCCATCTTTCAGCCCACTCTTCTAACTGGCCCAAATTCTCTGCAAGCTTTGAAAATCCACTTCATTATCCACAATGCCACCTATCTTAGTATCATCTGCATGCTTACTAATCCAATTTGCCACTCCATCATCCAGATCATTAATGTATATGACAAACAATATTGGACCCAGTACAGATCCCTGAGGCACACCACTAGTCACCGGCCACCAACCTGACAAACAGTTATCCACCACTACTCTCTGGCATCTCCCATCCAGCCACTGTTAAATTCATTTTACTACTTCAATATTAATACCTAACGATTGAACCTTCCTAACTAACCTTCCGTGTGGAACTTTGTCAAAGGCCTTACAGAAGTCCATATAGGCAACATCCACCACTTTACCCTTGCCAATTTTCCAAGTAACCTCTTCAAAAAATTCGATAAGATTCGTCAAACATGACCTTCCATGCACAAATCCATGTTGACTGTTCCTAAACAGACCCTGTCTATCCAGATAATTATATATACATCTCTAAGAATACTTTCCATTAATTTACCCACCACTGACGTCAAACTTATAGGCCGATAATTGCTAGGTTTACTCTTAGAACCGAGCAATTTACTCTTAGGTTTACTCTTAGAACACCTCCACCACCATCGCCAGCAGCCCATTCCATGCACTCACCACTCTCTGCATAAAAAACTTAGCCCTGACATCTCCTCTGTACCTACTTCCAAGCACCTTAAAACTGTGCCCTCTCGTGCTAGCTGGGAAAAAGCTTCTGACTATCCAAACAATCAATGCCTCTCATCATCTTATACACCTCTATCAGGTCACTTCTCATCCTCCGTCGCTCCAAGAAGAAAAGGCCGAGTTCACTCAACCTATTTTCATAAGGCATGCTCCCCAATCCAGGCAACATCCTTGTAAATCTCCTCTGCACCCTTTGTATGGTGTCCACATCCTTCCTATAGCGAGGCGACCAGAACTGAGCAGAGTACTCCAAGTGGGGTCTGACCAGGGTCCTATACAGCTGCAACATTACCCCTTGGCTCTAAACTCAATCCCACGGTTGATGAAGGTCAGTACACTGTATGCTTTCTTAACCACAGAGCCAACCTGCACAGCAGCTTTGAGCGTCCTATGGACTCGAACCCCAAGATCCCTCTGATCCCCCACACTGCCAAGAGTCTTTTTCTTCATTAATCTTTTTATTGATTTATAAACATAAATACAATCAAGAGGAGAATTCATTCAAATATATATATCAGTAACAATATAATCCAAGGTTAAGATAGACATTGTCAAGATCATAGATATTGTTAATTTAGTATAAAATATATAACAAAAAAATGAAAATAACAATTCTCTTAGCAGTTTATGAAGAGAAAGGAAAAACCATTGGGTTTTAAGTGGAAAGAAAAAAAAACCACTACACTAAAAAAAAACAAAACAAAAAAAAAGGACTGGGCAGTCCATTTTGAGGATACGATCAAAAAAGAAAGAAAGAAAGACTTTCTGATCAAATCTAAAACTTTGAAATAAAGACTGAAAGACTAATAAACAATTAAATGAAAATATTGGATAAAAGGTCACCATATTGCTAAGAGCCTTACCATTCATACTATATTCTGTCGTCATATTTGACCAACCAAAATGAACCACCTCTCACTTATCTGCGTTGAACTTCATCTGTCACTACTCAGCCCAGTTTTGCATCCTATCAATGTCCCGCTATTCACACTGTCCACAACCCCGCCAATCATTGTGTCATCCGCAAATTTACTAACCTATCCCTCTACTTCCTCATCCAGGTCAATTGGTGGCCACCGAGAGGTCCTGTTGTCTTCTGCTGGATGGACTGTAGGTGCTCGTCGAAGTGGTCCCCCAATCTGGGCCGGGACTCACAGGTGAAACGTCGCCTCACCTGGAAGGACTGTTTGGGCCCCGAATGGTAGTGAGGGAGGAGATCTAGGGGCAGGTGTGGCACTTCAACTGGTGGCCACCAATTTTAGTTCTATTTCCCATTCCCATTCCAACATGTCGGTCCATGGCCTCCTCTACTGCCGCTATGAGGCCGCACTCGGGTTGGAGGAACAAATCCTTATTCCGTCTGGGTAGCCTCCAACCTGATGGCCTCAACATCAATTTCTCCTGCTTCTGGTAATGACCCCCCCACTTCACTATTCCCCATTCCCATTTTGCTCCCTCAACTTATCTCCTTACCTGCCCATCATCTCCCTCTGGTGCTCTTTCCCCTTCTCTTTCTTCCATGGCCTTCTGTCCTCTCCTATCAGATTCCCCCTTCCCCAGCCCTTTATCTCTTTCACCAATTTCTCAGATCTTCACCTCACCACTCCCCATCTCATGGTTTCACCTATCACCCACAACCTTGTACGTCTTCCCCCGCCTTCTTACTCTGATCTCATCTTTTTTTTTCTAGTCCTGATGAAACATCTTGGCCCAAAACGACAACTGACTGGTTCAAGCTGACAGGAAGGTGACAGTAACTCAAATCACCTCACGTTACAACAGTGGTGTGCGGAAGAGCATCTCTAAACACACATGTCGAACCTTGAAGTGGATGGTGAAGAATACCATTTTCACAATACCAGTAATATTATTGAAAGAAAATAATGTTTACTTGCAGTGTATGCAGAAGTAAACATCATGATACTTGCAGCTGCCTAAGTTGACATACAGTGGCAGGAAAACGTTTGGGCACCCCGGGTCAAAATTTCTGTTACTGTGAATAGTTAAGTGAGTAGAAGATGAACTGATCTCCAAAAATCATAAAGTTGAAGATGAAACATTCTTTTCAACATCTTGAGCAAGATTAGTGTATTATTTTTGTTTTGTACAATTTTAGAGTGAAAAAAAGGAAAGGAGCACCATTGAAAAGTTTAGGCACCCCAGAAGATTTGAGCTCTCAGATAACTTTTACCAAGGTTTCAGACCTTAATTAGCTTGTTAGGGTTATGGCTTGTTCACAGTCATCATTAGGAAAGGCCAGGTGATGGAAATTACAAAGCTTTATAAATACCCTTAACTCCTCAAACCTTGTCCCAACAATCAGCAGCCATGGGCTACTCTAAGCAGCTGCCTAGCACTCTGAAAATTAAAATAAATGATGCCCACAAAGCAGGAGAAGGGTATAAGATGAGAGCAAAGCGTTTTCAGATAGCTGTTTCCTCAGTTCATAACATAATTAAGAAATGGCAGTCAGCAGGAACGGTGCAGGTCAGGTTGAGGTCTGTAAGGCCAAGAAAACTTTCCAAGAGAGCTACTTGTAGGATTGTTAGGCAAATCAAAACCCCTGTTTGACTGCAAAAGACCTTCAGGAAGATTTAGCAGACTCTGGAGTGGTAGTGCACTGTTCTACTGTGCAGCGACACTGAACAAATATGACCTTCATGGAAGAGTCATCGGAAGAAAACACTTCCTGCATTCTCACCACAAATTTCAGCATCAGAAGTTTGAAAAGGTACATCTAAACAAGCCTGATGCATTTTGGAAACAAGTCAACGGTAAAATTGAGTTTTCTTCAGTTGGCAATTCTCCTAGCAGTGCCAGGATTTGTTTTTCTCAAAGACCATTTCTATATTTTAAAGATTCTTTGCTTCCTGCAAGGGAGAAGGTGTGAGGTTATTTGACTAACCATTCATGGTAAGGTAATTTAGATTCGGAATCAATTAAAGCCAATTAAGTGGAACAAGTGCTACACATGCCCTTACACTTCCTCCCTTACCACCATTCAGGGCCCCAGATAGTCCTTCCAGGTGAGGCGACACTTCACCTGTGAGTCAGCTGGGGTGATATACTGCGTCTGGTGCCCCCGATGTGGCCTTCTATATATTGGCGAGACCCGACGCAGACTGGGAGACCGCTTTGCTGAACACCTACTCTCTGTCCGCCAGAGAAAGCAGGATCTCCCAGTGGCCACATATTTTAATTCCACATCCTAATCCCATTCTGATATGTCTATCCATGGCCTCCTCTACTGTAAAGATGAAGCCACACTCAGGTTGGAGGAACAACACCTTTTATTCCGCCTGGGTAGCCTCCAACCTGATGGCATGAACATCGACTTCTCTAACCTCCGCTAATGACCCACCTCCCCCTCGTACCCCATCCGTGATTCATTTTTATACACACATTCTTTCTCTCACTCTCCTTTTTCTCCCTCTGTCCCTCTGACTATACCCCTTGCCCATCCTCTGGGTTTCTGCACGCCCCACCCCTTGTCTTTCTCCCTGGACCTCCTGTCCCATGATCCTCTCATATCCTCTTTGCCAATCACCTGTCCAGCTCTTGGCTTCATCCCTCCCCCTCCTGTCTTCTCCTATCATTTTGGATCTCCCCCTCCCCCTCCCACTTTCAAATCTCTTACTAACTCTTCCTTCAGTTAGTCCTGATGAAGGGTCTCGGCCCGAAACGTCGACTGTACCTCTATCCTAGAGATGCTGCCTAGCCTGCTGCGTCCACCAGCAACTTTGATGTGTGTTGCTTGAATTTCCAGCATCTGCAGAATTCCTGTTGTATGGACAACTGTTAACTTTCTCCTTTTTTTTGCCTTGGAGAACAATTTAGAGTGATTTCTTTTTTTAAATCCTAACTTGCCCAAAGAGGTGAATATTAATGTACTGGGATCATGAATGTCATTCTGTGTCGTTTTCTTTACTGTGTACATTGGAACAAAAAGTCTGTCATACATAACTGTTTCATTAAATAAATCACAAGACCCACCCCAACTGAAATTTGTGGCCACTGATTATAATCAATGATGGGAAAGTTCAAATAATGAAATGCTTCAAATATTTGGGATAGCTTCATTTTTAGTTTTAATCAGTGGCTGATGTCATCACAGTGGCTGATGACATCACAGTGGCTGGTAACATCACAGTGGCTGGTGACATCACAATGGCTGATGACATCACAATGGCTGATGACAGTTGCTTTAAATCAGAAACCATGAGAAATATTTTGGTATTGATATCAGATAAGAAGCACAAACTGTTGTGTCTCAGTCTTCAGCTAGGAAATACTGGAGAGCTAAAGAGGTGATAACTCCCGAACAAATGGTGTTGGGATGGAGCAGATGCTTGCTCAGGAAGGATGAAGAGGAGAGATCTCAGGTAATTCCAAACTTGTCAGCAAGTGTTCAGTGTACAGGTGGCCCCCGTTTTTCGAACGTTCACTTTACGACACCTCGCTGTTACGAAAGACCTACATTAGTTACCTGATTTCGCTGACAAGAAGGTGTTTTCACTGTTACAAAAAAATGCAGCGCACACCCCGAGCAGCGAGAGTGGTGAAGATACTGTTCAGCGTTTGTTGTGAAGTGAACCGTTATAGAGGTAGCGTGCACCCCGAGCAGCGAGAGTGGTGAAGATACTGTTCAGCGTTTGTTGTGAAGCGAACCGTTATAGAGGCAGCGCGCACCTCGAGCAGCGAGAGTGGTGAAAAGCCAAGCTTCTTCCCCGGGAACTACACTCAGTATCTCAGCATTAAGCTGTCATAGCTTTGAACTGCGTGAGATTTTCACTACAATTGACAATGCTGCAATGATTGCAGAAAAGTATGGCTTTAACTTTGAAAGGGCATGTAGGTTCAGGGCAGGTTTGCAGGATGTTTTGAGTGCTTACAAAGAACTGTATGATAGAAAGACGTGTGAACCTTCCAGCGTGCTGGCTGTCTTCTTAACTCTGCTAAGTGAAACTACGCTGTACATCAGTGGTCCCCAACCTCCGGGCCGTGGACCGGTACCGATCAGCGAAGCATGCAGGGGTGCAGCCAGAATGCACCCAGAAAAAAGCCGAAATAAACAAGCTAATTAATTAGGTGCCGCCCGGCATGTAAATGTCGGCCCAGATCAGAGACGATGCAATCAGCACCTAATTAATTAGCACACATAAAAGTTGCTGGTGTACGCAGCAGGCCAGGCAGCATCTATAGGAAGAGGTACAGTCGACGTTTCGGGCCGAGACCCTTCGTCAGGACAAACTGTAGGAAGAGCTAGTAAGAGATTTGAAAGTGGGAGGGGGAAGGGGAGATCCGAAATGATAGGAGAAGACAGGAAGGGGAGGGATGGAGCCAAGAGCTGGACAGCTGATTGGCAAAAGGGATACGAGAGGATCATGGGACAGGAGGCCAAGGGAGAAAGAAAGGGGGAGGGGGGAAGCCGAGAGGATGGGTAATAATGGATGGGGTACGAGGGGGAGGTGGGGCATTAACAGAAGTTAGAGAAGTCAATGTTCATGCCATCAGGTTAGAGGCTACCCAGACGGAATATAAGGTGTTGTTCCTCCAACCTGAGTGTGGCTTCATCTTTACAGTCGAGGAGGCCATGGATAGACATATCGGAATGGGAATGGGATGTGGAATTAAAATGTGTGGCAACTGGGAGATCCTGCTTTCTCTGGTGGACAGAGCGTAGGTGTTCAGTGAAACAATTTCCCAATCTGCGTCGGGTCTCGCCAATATATAGAAGGCCACATCGGGAGCACCAGCCGCAGTATATCACCCCACCTGACTCACAGGTGAAGTGTCACCTCACCGGGAAGGACTGTCTGGGGCCCTGAATGGTGGTAAGGGAGGAAGTGTCAGGGCATGTGTAGCACTTGGTCCGCTTACAAGGATAAGTGCCGGGAGGGAGATCGGTGGGGTGGGATGGGGGGGACGAATGGACAAGGGAGTCACGTAGGGAGCGATCCCTGCGGAAAGCAGAGCGGGGGGAGGGAAAGATGTACTTATTAGTGGGATCCCGTTGGAGGTGGCGGAAGTTACGGAGAATTATATGTTGGACCTGGAGGCTGGCGGGGTGGTAGGTGAGGACAAGGGGAACCCTATTCCTAGTGGGGTGGTGGGAGGATGGGGTGAGAGCAGATGTGCGTGAAATGGCAGAGATGCGTTTGAGAACAGAGTTGATGGTGGAGGAAGGGAAGCCCCTTTCTTTAAAAAAGGAGGACATCTCCTTTGTCCTGGAATGAAAAGCCTCATCCTGAGAGCAGATGCGGCAGAGACGGAAGAAATGTGAGCAGGGGATGGCATTTTTTCAAAAGACAGGGTGAGAAGAGGAATAGTCCAGATAGCTGTGAGAGTCCGTAGGCTTATAGTAGGCATCAGTAGATAAGCTGTCTTCAGAGATAGAGACAGAAAGATCTAGAAAAGGGAGGGAGGTGTCGGAAATGGACCAGGTATTCAAAGTTAGTATTCAAGGACTCGGAGCTAACCTCGATGAGTATGCCTCAGCTGTCACAGACTTTATTTGGAAGTGCACGGAGGACTGTGTGTCTTGCAAGGCGATCCAGGTATTCCCTAACCGGAAATCTTGGATGAATTATGAGGTCAACTCCCTTTTAAAGGCTAGAGCTGCGGCTTTTAGGTCCGGGGTTACCAGTCACTACACAGAATCCAGGCGTGAACTCCGGAAAGCCGTTAAGGGCGCCAAGAGGCAATATCGAGCTAAGTTGGAAGCCCAGGCTAACCAAAGGGATGCCAGTAGACTATGGCAGGGTCTGAATGAGATCACTTGGTGCAAAGAAAAGGCTGGGAATATCAATAACTGTGGCGCTTCTCTTCCTGACAAACTTAACGTATTCTACGCAAGATTCGAACAGAAGAGGAGCATCCTGCTCCCTCTGAATGAACCAGACCTGGTGGCATCAAGATTCATCGTCACCGAGGAGGACATTAGAAGGGCCTTCCTGAAGATAAATCCAAGGAAGGCAATGGGCTCAGATGGCGTCCCAGGATGGGTTCTCTGGGCCTGTGCAAGGGAGATAGCTGGAGTGTTTGCTGACATCTTCAACTGCTTCTTGCTTCAGTCTAAGATCCCCTCGTGTTTTAAGAAGGCAACGATAATCCCAGTGCCGAAGAAGAGGAAGGTGGCATGCCTGAATGACTATCGACCTGTGGCTCTGACATCAATTGCTATGAAGTGCTTCGAGAGATTGGTTTTGGCACACAGCCTACCAGTCAACCTCGACGCTTTGCAATTCGCCGACCCGAGCAACAGGTCAACGGCAGATGCCATCTCTCTGGCCCTACATTCCTCCTTAGAACACCTGGAGAAGAAAGACGCATATGTAAGGCTCCTTTTCTTTGACTACAGCTCTGCCTTTAATACCATCGTTCCAAATAAACTGATTCCTGGAACCTGGGCCTTAGCACTCAGATCTGCAGCTGGATCTTCAACTTCCTCACAAACAGGACCCAGGCTGTAAAAGTAGGGGACAAGCTCTCCCCTACAATCACTCTGAGCACCGGTGCCCCACAGAGCTGTGTACTCAGCCCCCTGCTGTACTCACTGTACACCCATGATTGTGCAGCCAAGTTTCCATCAAACTCAATACATAAGTTTGCTGATGACACAACAATTGTAGTCCGTATCTTGGGCAATGATGAGTTTGAGTACAGAGAGGAAATTAAGAACCTGGTGGCATGGTGCGAAGACAATAACCTATCCCTCAACGTCAGCAAGACGAAGGAATTGGTTGCTGACTTCAGAAGGAGTAGTGGACCGCATAACCCAATTTACATCGGTGGGGCGCAAGTGGAACAGGTCAAAAGCTTTAAGTTCCTCGGGGTCAATATCACAAATGACCTGACTTGGTCCAACCAAGCAGAGTTCACTGCCAAGAAGGCCCACCAGCGCCTTTACTTCCTGAGAAAACTAAAGAAATTTGGCCTGTCCCCTAAAACCCTCACTAATTTTTCTAGATGCACCGTAGAAAGCATTCTTCTAGGGTGCATCACAACCTGGTATGGAAGTTGTCCTGTCCAAGACCGAAAGAAGCTGCAGAAGGTTGTGATCACGGCACAGCACATCACCCAAACCAATCTTCCGTCTGTGGAGTCACTTTACACCACACACTGTTGGAGCAGTGCTGCCAGGATAATCAAGGACACGACCCACCCAGCCAACAGACTTTTCATCCCTCTTCCCTCCGGGAGAAGGTTCAGGAGCTTGAAGATTCGTACGGCCAGATTTGGGAACAGCTTCATTCCAACTGTGATAAGACTGCTGAACGGATCCTGACCCAGATCTGGGCCGTACCCTACAAATATCCAGACCTGCCTCTCAGTTTTTTTGCACTACCTCACTTCCCATTTTTCTATTTTCTATTTATGATGTAAAATTTAAATTTTTAATGTTTACTATTTTTAACTGTTTTTAATATCTTTAATATTTAATATTTGTAATCAGGGAGTGTGAAGCACAAAATCAAATACCGCTGTGATGATTGTATGTTCTAGTACCAATTGTCTGGCGACAATGAAGTATGAAGTATGAAGTATAAAGGTAAACTTGAGGGCAGGGTGAAAGTTGGAGGCAAAGTTAATGAAGTCAATGAGCTTAGCATGCATGCAGGAAGCAGTGCCAATGCAGAGAGCTCAGCATTAATTAGCTTGTTTATTTCAGCCTTTTTTAAAAAAATGTGCTGGGTGTGTCCTGGCTACCGCTGCACCACTGCATGCTTCGCGGATCGGTATCGGTCCGTGGCCCGGAGGTTGGGGACCACTGCTGTACATATATTATTTCTACTTTATATAGGCTGTTGTGGTCGTGCTGATATGCAACGAGTGAAAGCAACACACTGAGTCAAGTATAGTCTGGTTGAACTGTTTACTGTTTCAAACTGCGCAGGCTTAAGTGCCTGCTCCCAGCATCCCCCGCTCTTTGCAGGGCGGTAGTGACGTCGGCTTTCAGGCCGAGGTCTGCCCCGCACTCAGGGCCCTCTCGGTTGCCGTTGGCTGCAGACTCGCCCGCGACTGCTGGAGCCGGTTTGCTTGCCGCGTGGGCGAGCTGCCACACTGTGTATTTATCATTTCATTCCTGCTTTTACTATATGTTAGTGTTACTTTAGGTGTACGTGTTACTTCGTATGATTTGGTGGGTTATTTTTAGATCAATTTGGTCAAGGGGGTGTTTCTTGTGTGGTTCTTTCAAGGGTAACGTGTTTGAGATGAACATTAAACTTTGAGGGTTTGGGCTGATAGGTTGGAGCAGTTTAGTGAAATATATGGAAGGATATAATAGGATGCATTGAAAGGACAGGGAGGGGGCAATCCAGTGGACAGATGTACAGAATTTAAGTTGCTGGATGTTAAACTTTTGCAAGCTTCCTGCCCATCTAATCTTTATTTTATCAAACCAGAAAATACTAACAACTTGGGAACTAATCTATTGCCATTCCCTTACCCTTGTGCAGTCTGCTTCCTCAGAAGTGAGTGTCCCTGCATCAAACGAAGCTGATAGGAAGAATAACTCCAGCCCTAGTTTACAGTCACGCCAAGGATCCTGCAGCTCGTCTGACGAACCTGTATCTGTGACTCAATCAGGTATGAAGTTTCTAACAGCTATGTGTGAGCTTTTCAGTATTTACTGAAAATACTTGGTGGGTACTCACAGAATTCCATGTAACCACAGCTAACATTACAGCTCAGTACTGATGGGATAGTCTCAGTAAATCCAGCTGCTCATGAAGGGTTGTAATTGCCCATATCAGCAGAATTGTATTCAGCTGCAAACTGTAATCTCGAGGCCTGGTCTATCACTCCTTTTGACCATTACTATCAAGCTAGGGACCAATGCCAGTTCAATGGCGAGTGTAGAAAGAAGTTTTACAAGTTGCATTGGATGGATCTGAACTGAATAGAGCTGCTACACAGAACCATCAGCTTGTTAAATGGCAAAAGCAGCATGCAGTAAACAGAAGCATCACACACAATGCTGGAGGAACGCAGCAGGCCAGACAGCATTAACGGAAAAGAGTAAGCAATCGATGTTTCAGGCCGAAAACCTTCACGAGTGGAACGGAAGGAAGAAGGAGTCAGAAACAGAAGGTAGGGGGAAGGGAAGGAAGAGATACAAGTTGGCAGGTGATAGGTGACACTGGGAGAGGTGGAGGGGTTAAAGTAAAGAGCTGGGAAGTTGATTGGTGAAAGGGGCAAAGGGTTGGAGTAGGGGGTATTTGACAGGAGAGGACAGAGAACCATTGAAGAAGGGAAGGAGGAGGAGCACCTGTGGGAGGTGATGGGCAGGTAAGGAGATGAGGTGAGAGAGGGAAACGAATGGAGAGGAGGAGGGGGCAGTTACTGGAAGTTTGAGAAATTGATGTTTGTGCCATCAGCTTGCAGATGACCCAGACTAAAAATAAGCTGTTGCCCCTCCAACCTGAGGGTGGCCTCACGCTGACAGGAGACCATGGACTGACATATTGGAATGGGAAGTAGAGTTGGAATGGCTGGCCACCGGAAAATCCCGCTTCTTGTGGCAGATGGAGCGAAGCTGCTTGACAAAAGTCTCCCAGTCTGGTCTGATCAGTATATAGGAGGCAGCACCAGATACAATAGGTGATCCCAACAGACTCACAGGTGAAGTGTCGCCTGGCGAGGAAGGGCTGTTTGAGGCCCTGAATGGTAGTGAGGAAGGAGGTGTAGGGGCAGGTGTGGCCCTTGTTCCGCTTGCAAGGATAAGTGCCAGGAGGGAGATCAGTGGGGTGGGACGAGTGAACAAGGGAGTCGTGTAGGGAGTGATTCCCTCGGAAAGATGTGCTTGGTGATGGGCTCCCTTTGGAGAGAGTAGAAGTTGCAGAGAGTTACGTGCGGGATACAGAGGCTTGTGTGGTGATAGGTGAGGACAAGAGGAACCCTAACCCTCATGTGGCGGCATGTGGAAGGGTTGAGGGTGATTTGTGCAACATGGTTGAGGGCTGCGTTGATAGTGGAGGAAAGGAAGCCCTTTTCTTTGAAGAAGGAGGATATCTCAGTTGTTCTGGAATGAAAAGCTTCATTCTGGGAGCAGATGCAGTGGAGATGGAGGAACTGAAGCTAGGGAATAGCATTTTTGCAAGTGATAGGGTGGGAAGACGTCTTGTCCAGAGAGCTGTGAGAGTCAGTGGGTTTGTGAAGAGTATCAGTAGATAAACTGTCTCCAAAGATGGAGACAGAGATCGAGAAAGGGGAGGGAGGTGTCAGAAATGGGCCAGTTGAGGGCAGTGTGGAAATTGGAGAAAGTTGAGGAAATTGATGAGCTCAGCATGAGTGCTGGAAGCAGGACCAATGCAGTTATCTTTGTAGCGTAGGAAGAGTTGTGGAGTGATGCCCGTTTAGGTTCGAAACATGGACTATTCCACGACTGTTAACTCTTTTCCGTAGCTGTTGTCTGGCCTGCTGAGTTCCTTCAGCATTTTCTGGGTATTACTTTGGATTTCCGACATCTGCAGATTTTCTCATCTTCAGTTTAGAGTTCAGCAGTTCCCCAACCAATGGATCTGATCAAAGTTCTGCCACCCTGGATCACACAGTCATGATGGTGATAGGTTAGCTAACATGAGGACACTTATCCAGTAAAGATCCCCACCTTCAATTAAACCAGAGCCTGGAATGAACTTTGTGAAACTATATTCAACTGGAAGAACTGAGTGAATAATGCATCTGTGCTTCCTCCCAAAGTCCTCACTGTTATAATGGTAGTTTTCAGCCAAATCAAAGAATGAGCAAGTAGCAGGAAAAGCAATAATAATGAAAATGGGCAACCTCCGATGTGTCGTGCTTAAAGTTACACTTCAGAACTAAATGCCTGGCATGCCAGGCATATCCAGTACAGGTCTGTCAGTGGCAACTACATGTCCCTAGTTACGTTCTATCCACCAAAAACAGAGTCTATCCGATCTGGCTAATTACTGTCCTATCATAAAAGTAATGGGAGGTGTCACCAACAGTGCTCTTAAGGGACATTTGTTCTTCAGTAATCTGTTCCCCCATGCACATTTTGACTTTCCATGGTCAGAGTTAGTGCAGTATTTACAGGTGATTTGAGTGACTGCCTTTAATAAGGCTGTATTTGACAGGGTGTGGGATTAAATAGCCTGAATCAAATTGAACTCTGGAAGTCAATGTGAAAACTACACTGGCAAGATTTGTACCACAGAAAGGAAAAGGTTTAAAAGCAGTGGTCAGTGAGTTCTAACTTTGGTTAGTGAAATGCTGCACGTACTCTATTTTGCAGCAAGTGTTTCTCTGCCTGTTGATGCAATGCTCACCATTAGCTTCCATTTTTTTTAAAAATCCGATTTTATATTTAAATTATTTCCTGATGTTCCCCTGTTTATGATCTCAATGAGTCCACAACTGTATTTGCTGTTGAGAGTGGGAGCCACGTCTCCAACGAGGCCGTGACTCTGGCCGGTCGGTGTCCGACGAGGTTGGGGCTCGATGTGCGTAATTGGTATTTTGGGGGATATCAGTATTTCTTTCCTTCCCTGTTTGCCCTTCATCTATTGGCTTACTGGGCCAATTAAGAAGGCATTTGAGAGTCTATTGCTTTGCTCAGCTGTGTGTTAGTCATATTCTGAGCTTTAAGAGTGCATTTAGTGAGTTATGGATCTGATTGCACTGTACAGTGACAGCTTTTGATTATATTTACAGGAGAATGGTACCAGGAGGACAGTGTCAAAATCAAAATGCATTTCCTGCCACTGGGGATCTCAGGACATGTGTGATAAACAAAACAAAATGGTATGTGAGAGTTTCCATTTAATTCTTGCAGCTATTACTGCATTGAATCAGGTGGATTTTAATTGGAAATTTAAGCTTCAAGTAGCAATAAATGAATAGAAACTAAGTAAAATTGTTAGTTGATTTCACCCTGCTGAGGTATGTATTTTGAATGATAAATATTTGGTTGAATTGGAAGCTACTACCTATTATAACATTGATTTGATTGCATCCCTAACAGAGAAAGTATCTGAGCAGAGTGATATCGAGGGCAGGATTCATGCACTGAAAGATGATCTGAGGAAACATAAATCTGTTGTAAACAAATTGAAGAAAGAGCAGAAGATTCAGAAGGAGAGATTGCAGGCACAGGAGGCCAGTCTCATTAAAGAGCTAAGGGTAAGATTATCATCGTACCTTCTCACCTTGATTGTCCTGCCAGTCTTTGATTAGGGCAATAAGAAACTTGTAAGTATATACTACTCCAAAATCAATTTGCTATCCACAATATTCAATGTTTAATTTGGAAAATTGTTGAGGAAATTAAGTAATACATAACAGTTGCTGGTCAACATTTATGTGTGTTGCTTGAAATTCCAGCATCTGCAGATTTCCTCGTGTTTGAGGAAATTAAGTATATGATTATTCAAAGGACTTGATCTATCTTTATTCTTTTTGTTTCTGTTCCATTGCTGGAAAATCCTTTATATCACCCTCAACTCATTCTCAAGGCTCTTTGCATTGCTATATTGCTTCTGACTTTCAAAAGTCTTTGAAAATTATGCAGCATTCAATAGTATGTTCGGTTGTCTCTCCCCAGTTGCTGCTATTCTCCTGCTTTGTATCTGCTATGTTAAAGCAGCAGGAGGCAACGCTTTCTGAAAGTTTGGAGAAATCTGGATTGTTGCAGTCTTTACAATTTATTTTTTACAGCATTTAGCCAAATTGATTTGCCATCCTCTGAATATTTTCAGTTGTCAGCCTTGATTAATTTACCAACTAAAATTGGATTTATTAAGTTGAAAATGCTTTTGCTGATTTGTTGAGTTTGCAGCCATTGCTTTCGTATGCTGATGGAAAGCTGTTTCCAATATTCTGAGACATATGTGAATTTTGGACTGTACTTTATATTGGTTTCCTTCAGGTTTTTGGTGTTTTGTTAATTGTGGCTGGTTGGTGGGTGGGTGATCTGTAAATATTTTGTGTGTAAGGTGGGGTTGGGGGTTTCGATGCTACTGTCACTGTTCTTTATTGCAGGTGGGGGGGGTCAGGGATTGTTATTATAATTTTTTTCCTGTGGGGGAGCAGTGTGGATTTAATGCTATTGTCCCTGATTTTTCTGCAAGTGAGCTGGTCGGGAATTGTTATTGTTGCTGTTTTTCTCTGTGAGTCAGGGAGTCGAGGGTTGTTATTGTTTCTTTTCTTTTTCGTACTGATGGTGGGGGAGAGTTAGTGTCTTTTCTTTCATCAACTCTCATGGTCTTTCTGTATTTCAGGGCTATCTGGAGAAGACAAATATCAGAGTTGCACGTGCATACTTTGACAATAAAATAAACCTTTGAACATTTAACCTTTTTCTTTCTCTTGTATTACCAGTCCTGTGATGAAACGATTAAAAGGACTCAAGCAAAGTGTCCAGTTCCACCAAACCACAAATCAAAACCCCTTCCTCCATTGCTGCTGAGAAGCCCAAGGCTGAACCACTTTCTCTACAAAGGTAATGTCACTGGGCAATACAGCCTTAGTTGGAAAAAGACTTCTCTGAATATTGGTAGTATCACTGTTTTATAAGTTAAACATAATGGGATGCCTTCTCCCCTATTGAAAGTACTTCTTTAAAAATTAGGTTGAACGTGACTGTTGTTCATTTATTTAGCAGACTTCTTTAAAGAGTAGTACAGTAATTTCTACTGAGGAGGTGGAGCATGAAACAATGACAGTGACTTTTGAAATATTATTTCAGTAATTCTGTTTCTCTCTTCTTAGACACTGCTTCACCTGCTGAATATTTCTGTCATTCTCTTTACGTTTCCAGCATCTGTGATATTTTGATTTCTGTTTTCAAAAAGTTTACCTAAATTTCTAGCAGGTTTTCTTTCAATAGCTGACTGTTCCATCCAGTGACATAATTCATTCTATTCTGCAGTTTAATGATAATCTGTAACATTTGCTGTGCTTTTGAGACTCTGGGATTTGGCTCAGAAATGTTGTGAGTAGCTTGCTGTAACATGCACGGAATCAGGCAGAATTTGTGAGAAGAAAAGCAGTCTACAATGTCGATCTGCGATCCTTTGCCACTGCAAAATTCCAAAGACAATATGATATTTATCTGCCAAGCTCTTAAACTCAAAATTAGTTTTCTGCTTTTTGTTTTCAGGACTGAATCTGCAAAGAGCTGGAAAGGGTGAAGGATCTAATGTGTCATTGAGTTGCATTGTTAAAAAGGGTACGTCTGCATCTCAAAATGTTCTCTCTGTAAACACCTGAGATGACACATTCCAAAAAAACTTGATAAAAGAAAGTCTTTTAAGTTGAAAGTTTACAAGTATAAACACTTTCAAAAATTAGTTGAACAACTAAATTGTGTTTCTGAAAATAAAACCTACCTGCCTATTTCCTAAGCCAAGCTCACAGAACCATAAGAATAAATATGATGGGAACTGTATCTGTGATGGTCGAGAGAAGAGCTACCCATTCTAATTCCACGTCCGAACCCAGGCTCTGTAGCCCAGTTGATCACATCTCTTCAGATATTCATTTACTATTTAAATATGAGGGGAATTTATGCCTTGGAAGTATTTCAGATCCCTCTACCATCCTCTGAGTGAAAATACTTTTAATACTACTCGCAGTTACTGTGCACCTCAGTTTGTTTTTAATCCCCCTGTTCAGGAAATAAGTCCTTCTCATTTCTGCCATTTAATCCTCCCAATTTTATACATCTCAAGACTAGAAAACAACCCAAACTTATCCAATCTTTCCTCCATAGCTACAATTTTCCAGGCTTAACAATATCTCTTGTAAGACCGACCTGGAGTCCTACAATCCAGGCTATTCATATGGTACGGTATTGAAGGATTACTCTACCAATAGAGATGCAATGGTATTCGGAAGCCTGTCTGGTTTTATCAATGTAACAAATAATGTACTCCTAATTTTAAAAAGAAGTAGGAAGTGTTCTTCCTCGAGTTCTTGCCAATGTTTTTCTGGCAACCGACACTTAGAACATTATCTGGTCTGTAATCTCTCCATCACTTCAATCACTTACAGTTGCCTGGCCCAGATCACTTTATTTTCACTATGGATTTGGTGTTTATACATTTTCATCCCCTTCCAGGAAGTCCTGAAAGTTCTGCTTCTTTCTAGACAACAGACCTTATCAGTTCCCCTTCATCGCCATCATTCCTCACCTGGTAGAACTAGTTCTTACTCTCAAGTTTGACTTAGGTTTCTCCCACTTTCTCCAAACTAAAGGTGTAGCCTCGGACAGTTGCATGGGCCCCAATTAAACATGCCTTTTCAGCAGTTATAACTTACAAGTTCAGTATCTCCAGTCCAGTACTTGTATCCTGGGAAGATTCCAGCACACATTGCAAAGTAATGAAACCTGTTGCTACTTTCTAGGTGATCTGAATGGATATCATCTGGGAAACAATTGTTATATTGTCAGTATTTATTTTTATGGTTTTTTTGATTAGATTAGTTCTTCCTAATGTTAACTTCAGTAAATTAATTTTGTGTTTTAATTAAGAACCAGCTCAAACCTGGTTTGAACATCTTTTTCACAGGATTCGGTGAGGCTGTTGGCAGTTGAGGCTCCGGTTTCCTCGCACAGTCCAAAAGCATTCCGGTTAGTAGGCTAAAGGGTGATTGTAGATTGTTGCACAAGTTGGTGGGTTACTGGTGGTGCAGTTTGAAGGGCCGGACCAGCTTGTTCTGTTCTGAGTCTCCAATTAAATCTATGCCCTTTAGTCTTAGACTTTCCTAGCCTGGGAAAACACTCAGATCTACTGAAATCTCCGTGCTTTTCTCACCGCAATGTAATCCAAATCTTCAAAATAAGGCACATTGCCTACATAAGTTAATTGCAAACAATACCGATCAGGGTAACATTATTTAACAATCAAGAAACATTGTTTAATGATTAAATAACATTATTTAGTTGTTTTTTTGACCTGAGAAACTAGCTGATTACAATTGCCCACATTGTTGTCTGTGTACCATACTTTCGGATTCAGAGCCATCAACGACAATATTTTCTCAACTTTGCCTTTCTATGAAAACTTAAAATTCCGTCTCTTAAGGCCAGAAAATTCCGGTCCCACCTCGAAGCATTGAGATTAAATCTTTCTGTTCTGTATGAGTGTAAAATCTGTACTGAAGCAGCTGGTTTATCTGTGGATATATTATCAAGGATAGATCATTACAGCTGTAGACACCAACAGAATAAACAAACTCATTCGTAAGGCCAGTGATGTTGTGGGGATGGAACTGGACTCTCTCACGGTGGTGTCTGAAAAGAGGACGCTGTCTAAGTTGCATGCCATCTTGGTCAATGTCTCCTATCCACTACATAATGTACTGGTTGGGCACAGGAGTACATTCAGCCAGAGACTCATTCCACTGAGATGCAACACAGAGCGTCACAGGGAGTCATTCCTGCCTGTGGCCATCAAACTTTACAACTCCTCCCTTGGAGGGTCAGACACCCTGAGCCAGTAGGCTGGTCCTGGACTTATTTCATAATTTACTGGCATAATTTACATATTACTATTTAACTATTTATGGTTCTATTCCTATTTATTATTTATGCTGCAACTGTAACAAAAACCAATTTCCCCCGGGATCAATAAAGTATGACTATGACTATGACCATGTTTTACCTGGATAACACTGAAGAATGCTGCTTCTAAATGGACATCATTTATCTAACCATTCCCTTTTTCTCCCCCCTCATTTATTTCTTTACCAGAGCATGAGGTATCCACTCATTGATAAACATCTGAACACAACGGCAACATTTCTCTGGGTTTCTTTCCTCTTACCCCATGGCTTCACGTGACCCTGATTGGGGGGGGGGGGTCGGCTAAGCAGGTGCTACACCTCGCCCAAGGGTGACCTGCAGGCTAGCAGAGGGAAGGAACGCCTTACACCTCTCTTGGTAGAGATGTATTTCCACCCCGCCACCCATGATAAAATTACATAATTCAAAACTGTAAACCTGATCAAAAATTAAAGCAAATTACAGATTTCAAAAGCACACAGACAACACAGCCATTTTGTCAGCTTAGGATTGTTACCCTTGGAACAGGCAAAGACATTATATTGTTTGTCTTTATAAGATAACTAACCCGTGTTCAAAAATAAGCTCTATATAAGGTAAGACACACAAAAGTGCTGGAGGAACTCAGCAGGTCAGGCTGCATCTAAGGAAGTGAATAAACAGTTGACGTTCTGGGCCGAGACCCTTCATCAGGACTGGAAAGGAAGGGGGAATATGCCAGAACAAGATAAAGGTTGCCAGAGCACTTGTGAAATTGGCACCAACCCATCATTGGAAAACAATTGCATTATAACTGTACGGAGTTTATTGTATTTATAATGTTCTGCTATCATTGCTAATGACAGACCATAACAAAAGGCACTTTCTATGCTGAAGACCACATATAAACTAATCTTGGAATGAAGTCCGTAGCTAAAGTACAGTTCAGATTTTCAATTTTGAAGTTGATATTTTCAAAGTACATACAGGTTTCCCCCACCATCCGAAGGTAGAGCGTTCCTATGAAACGGTTCATAAGCGGAAATGTAGTAAAGCGAAGAAGCAGTTACCATTTATTTATATGGGAAAATTTTGTGAGCGTTCGCAGACCCAAAAATAACCTACCAAATCATGCCAAATAACACATAAAACCTAAACTAACAGTAACATATAGTAAAAGCAGGAATGATATGATAAATACACAGCCTATATAAAGTAAAAATACTTTTCCACAATCATTGCCGGCACTGTTCTCCGTAGCGAAAATCTCACGCAAGCGCCGTCGGCAGAAAATCTCACGCAAGCGCTGTTGGCAGAAACACTCCCTCCAGTAACCTTTAAGCTATGAAGCTGCCAAATCATACCAAATAACACGTAAAAATACACAGCCTATACAAGGTAGAAATAATGTATGTACAGTGTAGTATCACTTACCGGAATCGGGAAGGCAGCGCCGAGCACACTGATGATGGTGTGTTAGGCTGAGTCAGAGTTTGGATGGTGCAGTGGCCCCCACCCTCCAGGTTGCAGAGCGATACATTGCCACGAAGCATGCAGGAATGCAGCGGTAGCCAAGAGGCACACAGCACATCTTTAAGAAAAAGCCGAAATAAACAAGCTAATTAATTAAGTGCCGCCCGAAACGTAATTGTCGGCCCAGATCAGTGCTGATTTCCGATTGCATCATCTCTGATCTGGGCCAACAATTACGTGTAGGCATCACCTAATTAATTAGCTTGTTTATTTCGGCTTCTTTCTTAAAGCTGTGCTGTGTGCCTCCCGGCTACCATTGCATTCTCTGAGAATCAGTATCTGTCCATGGCCTGGGGGTTGGGGTGGTGGGACACTGGGGTGTCATCTCGTCATCGTCTGTTTCCATTAGAGCAGTCAGCTCATCTTCTATCTCTGCCCGCCTCGACGTCGAAGGTCGAGGTTCGTTGTCTGCTGTGGCTGATGTGGAAGGCTTGCTTGACTGTTGAGCCTCACGCATTTTTCTATCACACAGTTCTTTGTAAGGACTCAAACCATCCTGAGGGTATCTCCTAAACTGACGTACCCTTTCAAAATTAAAGTCGTACTTTATCTTTACACATTCGATTTCGATTGTTATCCTTTTTTTTTCCAATTGCATCAGCTCTTCATCTGTCAGTTCTTGGTCATGGGATGCCAAAACCTCTTCAACATCATGTTCGTCAGCTTCCGCAAGCCAAGCTCACGTTGTCCTTACTTCGGTCACCATGATCGAAATGCTTAATTATGTCTAGTTTTACGCTAAGCGTAACACCTTTACGAGCTCTTTCAGGCTTTTCCGATACCTTAGAACTCATCTTGCAAACGGCTGCTCACAGGCTCATTTTTAAGCAATGCCGTTCTGAATCCGGGGGAGTGCGGCTGCCTTTTATCGCCCGCTGATTTTTTTGCGCGTTGATTTTTTATCGCGCGCTGATTTTTTTTTCGTAACAGTGAAAACACCTTCTGAAAGCGAAAACAGGGTACTAATGTAGATCTTTCGTAACAGTGAGGTTTCATAAAGCGAACGTTGGAAAAGTGGGGGACACCTGTACATGTCACCACATACAACCCTGGAGATTCATTTTCCTGTGGGCATACTCAGCAATTTCTATAGAATAGTAACTGTGAACAGGATCAATAAAAGATCAAGTGGAAATGCAAATATAAATAAATAGCAATAAATAACAAGAGTATGAAATAACAAGATAAAGAGTAATTAAAGTAAGATCATTGGTTGTGGGAACATCTCAATCGAATAAGTGTACCTATCCCCTGTTGTTCAAGAGCCTGATGGTTGAGGGGTAATAACTGTTCTTGAACCTGGTGGTGTGGGTCCTGAGGCTCCTGCACTTTCCACCTGATGGTTGAGGGGTAGTAACTGTTCTTGAACCTGGTGGTGTGGGTCCTGAGGCTCCTGCACCTTCCACCTGATGGTTGAGGGGTAGTAACTGTTCTTGAACCTGGTGGTGTGGGTCCTGAGGCTCCTGCACCTTCTACCTGATGGTTGAGGGGTAATAACTGTTCTTGAACCTGGTGGTGTGGGTCCTGAGGCTCCTGTACCTTCTATCTGATGGCAGCAGTGAGACAAGCGTGGAAAAGAAAGATGGTGTTGTCTTTGTGATTCCGCTGTTCACGTGTTAATGCACAGATTGCTGCTATTGAAACCCGCTCTATCTTTGTTAATCATTTAGTTTCTCTTGCCTTTAAAGCTTCTGAAAACCGTGGGTCCTGAAATTGCGGAAAATGATCTAGCTCCTGCTTTCCAAAACCTGTTGAAAGATTGTGAGGCTGAAGTGTGAGCAGCTGGGGCCAACAAAGTTAAAGGTTGGTTGGGAATTCTCATTCTTGTCTTTTCCATCCGGTTTAAGTTGTTGTTGGTGAAGCACAGTGACAACTTTCTGGCAGCAGAAACAACTATCAATAACTTTATTAATAGACTCTTGTTCTCGGCAATGACACTGCATTCTGTGCCTGTAACCTTCCTAGTGGAGACGAGCCGTTGATCCAGCTGTACAACCTGGCATCTTGCAGTACAGTCCTGAACATTATTTGCTTACTTTTCTTGTTTGCACAATTTGTCTTCTTTTCCTGCGCATTGTGTGATTGATGGTTTTCTGTTTTTAATGGGTTGTGTTGGGTTCCTTTGCTTTGTGGCTGCCTGTAAGGAGACAAATGTCAAGGTTGTGTATAGTATGCATGGTGGTTGCACATTTTGTCTGACGATGACAGGAAACCTGTGCGGGAGAGTTTTTAAAATGGAAAAGCCTTTGCACTGGGGCAGTTCCACTCTCTCAGCCTCAGAAGTCCGGGTCCAGTGGTTTGAACAAGCGCCAGAAGAAACTGGGGTCTTCTTGTTTGCAGTGGATGACCAGAACATTTTCTGTGTCTTTTCATGCCCCTCGCTCTCCACGGAGCGATGCAGAGCCACCTTCCTGGCCGTTGGGTTTTACTGTAGATCACACCCGCCCAGTCCGCTGAGGCTGACTTTGTGTGCTAGGACTGGCTTGTCCCAATCTCACAGTAGTATGAGACTGCTGTCACGTGCAAATGGCTGCTTGCAGCCACAGGTGAGAGATGAGTGTCTGGTGGGGAGCAAAGATGAGTGAGCTGCCCCAGAATGGACACGACAAGCCCCTTCATCAGAGGTGCGACTCCTTTCCTGAACACCCCTGAACTTTGAACTCCTGTAAAAGATGTAAACAAGGTTGAAAGAATGCAGAGAAAATTTACAAGGATGTTGCCTGGTCTGGAGGACCTGACTTATAAGGAAAGGTTGAATAGGTTAGGACTGTATTCTTCAGAATGCAGAAGATTGAGAGGAGATTTGATGGAGGTACAATATTATGGGGGGGTATGGATGGGGTAAATGCAAGCAGGTTTTTTCCACTGAGGTGGGGTTGGACGACAACCAGAGGTCATGGGATAGGGGTGAAAGGTGACAAGTTTAAGGGGAACATGAGGGGAAACTTCTTCACACAGAGGGTCATGAGAGTGGAACGAGCTGCCAGCACAAGTGGTCCGTGCAGTTTTAATTTCAATATTTAAGAGAAGTTTGAATAGGTACATGGATAGTAGGGATATGGGGGGTGGTGGTGTTATGGACCTGGTGCAGGCCGATGGGAGTAGACAGTTTGAATTGTTCAGAATGGATGAGAGGGGCCAAAGGGCCTTTTCTGCGCTGTGCTTTTCGATGACTCTATTTAATGTGGTACCACATATCCAGGTGACACTTCTCCAAGTGAGAACAGCATGCCAGCTTGCCTCCCCTTCCGCATCCTGATCTGATCCCAGAACTGGATAACAGCAAATGGAAAGGAATTGTGTGCCACTTGACTTCATGTTTCGATGGTGGCTGCTCCTTACAAAGTTCACGTCATTGCTTGTGAAGAGTCTTGAAAGGTTGTGAGATTGTGAAAAAGAGTGAATGGTGTTCTTCACGTTTGTAGCACTGACTGCCTAACCCGAGGCCCTCCGTTGGTCAGGGTCCACCATGGATGTTACGTGCAGCTGTCTACGTGATACGTAAGCCAGGGCAGTATGATATGGAGAGCAAGCTGGTGCCCGTGTAGCAGGCTCCCCCTCTCCACGCATCTGATGAATCCAAAGGATCGGCAGAGACCGATAAAGTTTGGTACCAGTGGCGTCGCAGGAGTTGCCAGTCAGCGTTGAACTCAACGTAGGACTGCCTGGGAGAATCCGGCTCCGGATTTTTCCCTCGGGGTTTACTCCTGTGAGTGGGTTTAGGCGCAAGGCATTGGAGGTTTGAGATCAGAGTCTTCCTTCTCCTAGATGAGCTGCTAACCATGAGCCCCATCTGACCGAAGCAACCAGTTTTAAAGTGTCAGTGACCTGCCTTCTGCTGTCAGTCAGCCACATGCAAAGGCCAGGAGCTGGACCTGGTGTGAGAGGCTGTTTGAGGTGCATGCCATTAGAAGCATTTAGTCTGTAGTGGGAGCTTGTCCCCATTACCGCCCCTGGCCATGACAACCTTAAGGAATCATTGACTGCCTAATAAGCTCCATCTTTTCTCGTGTACGTGTCTCTTGATCGGATCTTTCATCAGAGAAACTGGGGTGGATGTCGGGCCACCCAGCCACACCACTGTCCAGCGATTGTGTCTGCAGCAGCGTATCATCACATAGAGAGATAAAATGGAACTAGAAACTAGAGCACATCATAAACCTGAATGAGTCGAAATCTACTTCGATTAAAGCATGCTCAGATACCATCGGCCGACAGCATCGGGGGAGAGAGGGAGATTCACTTGAGCGCGAGGCCCTTCCCTCGGGAACAGCCAGTGAGAGGCTGCCACAAGCTGGCGCCTTCTCCAGCAGCAGCCAGCGAGAGGCTGATAGACGGCGCTGCATACTCGCTTGCCCTGTTCGCCTGACTTGATTTCAATCTTCTTCAGCGCTTTAATCAGTGAGACGTGGAGTCGACCGTGGGCTTATGAAGCGCTTGGAGACAGCAAAGCGCCCGATCAGCCCAAAATTGAGTCACCAGATTGGAGAGGACAGCCTCTGAAGTAAAACGAAGATGCGAAAGGGATTGCTTCATGAACCGTCTTTGGTAGTGTAATGTGGATTCCCTGCTTTCGAGTAAGCAAGCTAGTAGACAAAGGTAGAAAGATTGTGATGTTGCTTCCCAGATGGACTCATTTCATCCACAAAATCTGGCTCCAATCATGCGTTTTGAAAAGGAATGCATGAATTATATTTGGTCTTTCAGATTGTGGTAGTTTAGTCATGGATTATGCCTTCATGCAAAGTGGAGCTGTCCGGGATAAGTATTGCAGCATCAGTCGTCTTGGCCTGGCCAGTTTCCATAAATCAAACGTTTCAAGTCAATTGTGGTGTGCCTGCCAAAGTTCTTTGTCAGTCATCTTCAGTAGCTGGTACATTAATGTCAACTCACCAGAACAACTTGTCCGACACTATAGAGGAGGAGTGGGCCAACTTGATACCTCTGAACATCTATTTATTAAGATTACAGTGCAGAATAGGTCCACCGAGCCACGCTGCCCAGCTATCCCCCGATTCAATCCTAGCCTAATCACGGGACGATTTACAATGACCAGTTAACCTGAAATGAGCACTCGAAGGAAACCCACGCTGTCACGGGGAGAATGTACAGATGTGCCAGAATTGAACCTGTGCCGTCTGACTCTTGATGTTTACGAATTAAACTGGTTGGCCACTGGGAAATTCCACTTTTAGCAGATGGAGCTGAGGTGGTCGACAAAGTAGTCCCCAATTTACATTGGGTACATGGTCACGTGGCTCTGAAGGGCCTGTTATCTCTGAATAAAATAAACAAATAAAAGCAACATCATCACAACAAGCCATCACATTGCTGAATGTGGGGGCTTGCAGTGTTGTAGTTCCCACTTCATAACAGCTACAGCTTCAAGATATGTAGTTGTTATCAAAGGTCCTCACCACTCAGGCCATCTTCTTTTCTCGCTGCTGCCATCAGGTAGAGGGAACAAGTACCTCAGGACTCGCACCACCAGGTTCAAGAACAGATACTACTCCTCAACCATCAGGCTCCTGAACAAAGGGGGATAACTGCACTCATCGTATTTCTGCTGTTCCCACAACTGATGGTCACACTTTAAGGTCTCTTTATCTTGTTATTTCATGCTCTCCTTATTTATTGCATTTGTACAGTTTGTTATTTATTGATGCTGTTTACAGTTGCCTGCAGAAAAAGAATCTCAGGGTTGTATGTGGTGACATGTATCTACTCTGATAATGAAGTTTTACTTGGAACGTTGAAAGATGTGCTATTGGCTGTACAGTATCTTGAGATCCCTGACAGGTACAACAGAAACCCAAGTCTTCCTCTAAACCAGTGCTTAGTATGGCAAAATCCAACAGTACTCCAGCATGCCACTGGACATGCCCACGGCCAGAATCTGCCAACCAGTGGGTAATTGAGGATCAACACACATGGAAGTTGCTGGTGAACGCAGCAGGCCAGGCAGCATCTCTAGGAAGAGGTGCAGTTGACGTTTCAGGCCGAGACCCTGCGTCAGGTAATTGAGGATAATCTGAGTGAGGATGCACAGTCCACACTGGGAAAGCGGTGCCGATTGCTTTGGTCAAGAAGGCACCAAGCTGCAATGTTCATTGAGATCACAGTTCAGACTGAATTGTTTTTTAGGTTCATAGGGATGGTTTCGGAGACAGAGAGAGGAGTTAGGGCTCAGGGATAGGGATGTGTGAGAGTTAGAGGTCAGGCCAGAGTCCAGGTTGGAGAGCTCCACGGTTAAAGGCCAGTAATGCACATGGACAGATATCGGGTCAGCAAGCATCATGGACAAAGTCCAGCGTGGAAGAGGGCTAATGACCACACCCCCACCCCCACCAGCTCATTGAATTCCCTTGGTCCATGTGTCCTGGGTTCAGAGGTCTGTGTGTCCAGGAGACGCAAGGGCCAGTGACCCCTGGATCAGTGAGTCATTGAGTCTGAAGTTCGAGGCCTGGTGTATGGGGTCCCGTCATTGGTGAATCCTAGCGTCGATAGTGAAGATCGAAGCCTGAAGATTGAAGACCAAACTCAACAAGTCCGGAAGTCAAGGATCGATGGCCAAAGCCCTGGGTTTGTGAGTCCACTAGAAAGTTGAAGGCTTGATGCCTGCGAGTCCACTGGAGGCTGGAGACCCAGAGGCAGCCTGGGGCCTGGGGTGGGAGGTGGTATGTGTGTGTGTTGTTGAGTTGTTGTTGCTAGCGTTGCTCTGCTGAGTTCTGTGGACACGCTATGTTGGCAGCAGAATGTGTGGCAACACACAGCACATCCTTACATTATGTTGGTTTTTAATGCAAATGACTCATTTCTCTGTATGTTTTGAAGTACATGATAAATAAATAAATAAATAACTCTGAACTTGAATCTGATCAGTTGTCTCACTTGGAGGCTCTCAAGTAATGACAGAAGCTTGACACACAACTGCCCAAAACACATCATGCAAACATTGATTCAATTCAGTCCCAAGGCACTGACACGGACTGATCTGCCAGGGCTCGCACTGATGAATTGATTGAAGAACATACCCTGCATCCCACTGATCCAGAGCAGCCGAGAGTTTTTTTAACTTTTTTAACTTTATTCAAAAATAAATAGATACAATAAACCATTCAATAACTTCCCATCCTTTACATACGTTTCCATTATAGTCAGTACATATCCATACTTATGGCCACCCACGTGGTACTCCAGTTGTTCACCTTCCCACATCATTGTTGAGGGGTATACTCCCCGCTACCTGACCCCTCCCACTCCCGCGGGTGAAGAAACCTATACCGTGGTCTTTCCTCACCGGGCCCTTGCGGTGGCTGCACCGAGTTTCAGTGCGTCCATCAGCACGTACTCCTGCAGGTGAGAATGTGCCGGTCGGCAGCATTCTCCCACGGACATCTCCATGTGCTGGTAGACCATCATGTTTCGGGCCGACCAAAGAGCATCTTTCACCAAGTTGAAGATGTGCCAGCTGTACCGGATGTCGGTCTCCGTGTGCGTCCCCGGGAACAGCCCGTAGATCAGAGAGTCGTCTGTTACGCAGCTGCTGGGGATAAAACGTGACACTAGCCCGTCCATCCTCCTCCACACCCTCTCTGTGAACTGACAGTGTGCAAAGAGGTGGGTCACATACTCCTCCTCACTGCAGTCCTCCTGTGGGCAGTGGGGTGCGGAGACGACGTTCCGGGCAGCCAAGAGTTACCAAGCCCATTATTAATCCTTCATAGCAAACAGAACAGGCTTGATTTTCAGCCCAGGAGTATATCAAACATAATCACCATTTGGTTTGCTGAGAAGTGTGTGACACCTTAATTACACGCCTGACTCCAAAGTATAAATTTTGGCTCTACCTTCGCTGATGTATCTGTCCAAATGTCCTTTAAATGTCATTATTGGTCCTGCCTCAACCACTTCCTCTGGCAACTTATCTGAAGAAGTTGCCTACTCAGGTCCCTGTTATGTCTTTATCTTCTCACCTTAACCCCACGGCCTCTAGTTTTTGGCTCCTATGCCCTTGGGAAAAGACTGCATGCATTCACTCTATCCGTGTTCCTCATGATTTCAAATGTCACGATATGGTCAATATACCTATAGAAGGACTTAACTGAATCATATAAGATCCCAAGGAGCTCTGACAGGAAATTGTAGAGAGGAAGTTTTCTCATGGAAGAAGCCAAAACTAGGAGTCACAGTCTAAAAATCAAAGGTTGTTCATTTAAGATAGAGATTAGATGAAAGTCTCCCTGTAAGGATGGTAATCTTTAAAATGCTCTTCCTCAGGGTCCAGTGGAAGCAAATTCAAGAGGGGATTGAAAGGTCACCGGGGCAGGTGGCAATACAAAGATGAGGTGATAATCAGGTCACAATAACCTTCCTGAATGTTGGGGAAGGTTTGAAGAGCTGAATGGCTTGCTCCTGGATCCTATGCCTGTATGTCTTTGATGTAAAGACCCCCAGGCCCTTTCACATACAACCTAGTGGACACAAGAGATTCTGCAGATGCTGGAAATCTTGAACAATACACACAAAATGCTGGAGGAACTCAGTCAATATCTATGGGGAAAAATAAACAGTCGATGTTTTCAGGCAAAGACCCTTCATCAGTCCTCATGAAAGGTCTCAGCTCGAAATATCGACTCTTTATTTCTTTCCTTACTCAACATCGTGGACAGTTTCTTGGGCATCCCCAGTGGAGACCAGCAAGTGAGTCAATAACTGGGTTACAGCCGATTTGCAAAACGTTTGGAGCACAATACCAGTGGTCGATTGCTAACATACCCCACCTCACTCTCACTTTCTCACACTCTCGTTCTCACCTGGCTGCTGTGAGTGGCAGAGACTGGGACGGAGCCAGAAAAAAGGCTTGGAGAGCTCGGCAGAGACTTGCATAATGTGACAAAAAGGTGCTGCTGCTTCTTAACAGCTGAGACCTTCTGGGCAACTGAAAGAGAAACAATAGTGAGGGCTCCCATAGTAAGACTCTGGAGTTGCTGGAACTTGAAGCAACACCTCGTCTGCTGGAGGAACTTAGCAGGTTCAGCAGAATCTGTGGAGGGGCAGTGGGGCGGGGGGGAGGGAGGAATTGTCAACATTTTAGCATTGAGGTAGGTTTTTGACCCAAATACCAACAATTCCTTTCCCCTCACAGATGCTGCACAGTCCACTGAGTTGCTTCAGCAGACTGTTGCTCTCATAGAGTTAAAAATACACGTGGACTAAGATGTTAACTGTCCTGTGCTATCACCAGGGGGATCATCAGTTGATCTGCCACCTGTCTTCAGGAGTTTTGGTCCGCTTATGATCAAGACTCCCTCGAGGTGGTGGGCCAGCAGTGCTAAAGCATCACCTCCCACTGGTGAGCTTAAAAACTTGGCATCTGCCTCTAGAGTTGTTGGTCACTTCCATCCAACAGATAGTCTGCTCTTCAGGTGTCTATGCAACTACTGAAGGGTTTGCAAGATATGTATACACTGTCTAACTATCTGCCCCTCTGGACATACTTGGTCCACACCCATGCCGATCCTTTCTCTGCTGCCTCAGCTACAGCCCTGCTGGTTGACTTGATCTCTCTTCTAGTGAAGCCAAGGTCACACAGCCAGTTCTGGAGAGTGAACGCAATAAACTCACGGCAGCCTACTTCAAATGGATAGCATGAGACCTTCCACCCTCCGTCTCTGCACTCTGATCTTAATTCTGCATACTTGGTTAACTTGCGCTCATGGGCTTCATCGATGTTGTCTTCCCAGGGGACTGTGAGTTCACCAATAACCACTTCTCTACTGGTGTCAGACCATACGATTATATCTGGACGCAATGTGGTGAAAGCTATTTGCTCTGGGAAACTGCCTTTCCCGTCCAGGTCAGCCTTGACACACCAATCATTGGCTGAAGAAAGTATGCTTGATCGTGAGCCTGCGCTGTACACCCTTGACTTGGAGCCTTCTTTCACAAATGATATGCGATGTTCTGTGCAGCATGGGGCATGAGATAAGTTGTGCTGCAGTACTCTCTGCTCAACCGCTTCTGTTACGACTTTGAGAACGTTGTTATGTCTCCAAGTGTACATGCCGCTGGAAAGATTGACTCTGCATGCACTCAAAATATGTTGAAGTGTTCCCTTCTCACCACAAGCAGCACACCTGTCTGTCTTACCTTCATACCAGGTGCTGAGGTTGGCAGGTGTTAGGAGCAGATCGTATGCTGCTCTGCATAAAAAAGAAATGCGGAGCGGTTCCATCTGCCACAGAACATTCCAAGATAGATGTCGTTGTTCAACACTTTGTCACCAGGTCCAAGCCCCTTGTTTGGCCAGGCCAGCTGTTTTAGTTAACCTCTTCTCCTCTTCTACCTCTCTTACTTCTTGTGTTACAAGCTCACGGTGCTCCTTACCTGTAGAAGATGACCACCACTTGTGGGTTGTCCACCCAAGTCCTTGGCGGCCTAGCTGGATAGCCCCAAACGTCTCCTTGTGCTTCAATCTAGACTCTGCCTCATCAACTGCTACACGGGCTGGCCACTTCCTGCCTGATCTCACATCCGGCTGGGTGTTCTTGATGACAGGGTCTTTTGAGTCTCGAAACATCAAGAATGATCTTACCTTGGCTACCTTGACCTCTTCAACAAGGGATTGTACTGGGATGGTAAGCTTTGTCTGGCTACTGTGGATTGCGACATTGGTGAGGCTGCTCGGTACTCCAAGCCACTTCTTCACATACTTGTTGATCTTCTGTTCCATTGCCTCAACGTGGGACATTGCCACTTCATAGACAGTTAGTGGCCACATTATCCGTGGCATCAGTCCGTACTGCAAGCACCACAACTTCAACTTGCCAGGCAAGCCACACTCGTCAACAGACATCAGACCTCTGCTGATCTGTTCTCCTGTCTCTTGAATTCTCTTGGTGTCTCTCAGCTCCTTTGTGTACCATTGCCTGAGGCTCTTAACTGGTTAGTCCTGAATGGATGGAATCTCCTCTCCACAAAGGGTGAAATGAAAGTCAACCAGCTTTCCTCTCCTAAGAACAAAGCTCCTTGACTTCTTGGTCTTGAACTTCATTCTTCCCCAATCCATTAGCTCCTGGAGTCTAGATGTACATTTTCCACTGCCTCTGTGCTGGGACCCAAAAGGGTGAGATCGTCCATGGTATTGGTGATAACTCCCCTCCGCCATCAAGTACGACACCTGGTTCCACTGATTCTGCAGCCCTCACAATAACCTCCATGGCTAACACAAAAAGGATGGGTGAAATCACACATCCCATTGGGATTCCAACATCCAAGCTCTGCCACCTAGTTGTAAACTGCTGATTGGAAAACCTCATCCGGAAATCGTTGCAGGACTGCATAACAAAGTTCCTCACCTTAGCAGGAATCCATAGGAATTCCATCATAAACTCAATCAGGACATGGGGAACAGAACCATATGCATTTGCCAGATCAAGCCAAACTACAGCCAGAATTCTTCTCAACCTTTTTGACTCCTGGATGGTATGCCATATCACACTAGAGTGTTCAAGGCGACCTGGGAAGCCTGGTATTCCTGCCTTCTGCACACATGTACTTACTAATCCATTTTCAATCACAAATGAAGATATTCTTTCTGCCAGAATGCCAAACATAATCTTCCCCTCTACATTCAGGAGTGAAATTGGTCAGAACTGATTCAATATAGAAGAATTATCTTCCTTTGGGATGTATACTCCTTCAGCCTCACTCCATGACAAAGGAACAACACCTTGTCTCCACACCACCTTTAACAATCTCCACAAGTATTTCCTCAGCTGTTCACACTTCTTGAACACCTTATACAGCACTCCATTAGGTCCTGGCACTGAGCCTGACCTTGTCTTTCTGATGAGCTGTTCAACTTCTGTCAATTTGGGTTCTGACAGATCGAACTTCACTCCTGGCTTGGTAGGATTCACAAGCCCTGAAATGTCAAGCAAAGGAGCCTCCCGCTGTTCATTAGAGTAAGTGCTTGCCAGGTGATCCTTAAGTTCTTGTTGAGAGATATTAAGCTGCCCGCTCTTACTTTGTTCAAACAGTTTCTTTGTGAACTTGTGAGGGTTGTCAAAGAACGATTTTCTTGCCTTCTCTCTCTTCTTTCTCTTTTTACATTGTGACTCTGCACGACGGAATGATGCTAACTTTATTTGAAAAAGCTCTCAGAGATCAGCAAGCCCTGGCTTGTCACCCTCACTTATGACCTTCCACCTCTGTCTCAACGATCTAAGCTCTCTCCTCAACCTACTAATCTCCTTCTAGCGCCTGCTTGGTTGCTGTGTAGGCTTTGTTTTCTTCAACTCAACTAAACCAAACCTGTACTTTCCAACATCGTAAATCATATCGCCCATCACTTCCAACTTTCTCTTCGATGTTCCCCTGAGAGGGTTCTCCAACATCATACTGATATCCTCATCAAACACACGCCAAGCCTTCTCATTTGCCATTTCTGGCCACTTGACCTTCCTCTTCTTCTCTACCTCCTCGCCACCGCCATCATGTGAAGAATCTACCTGGGTACTGTAGTCTGAAGTGTGACCTGGGTTATCTCTCGTCTGACCTGGAGTATGATGACGCTCTCCAGAGTGAATCACTGTGGCTTGTGAATCAGTGGTTGAAAAGACCACATCATCTGTGCTTGGTGAAGTAATCTCATCTTCATTCACTGGGATGGAATAGCACCTCAACTTTGCTTGGTGGATTCTTACACCTTTAATGCTGGAAAACGCTCTCCCACACCAACACACTGGACGCTCAGAGCCTCTTATCCTAGCTCTTGGTTGTAGTTGTTCCCTGTAATTAACTGTATCCGTCGGATTGGGTCCACCATTCTCCCTCCCTCTCGGAGGACCCCGAGGGTATGTTTCTCCGTATAAACTAGAAGCTTCAAGAGCTGGGTGCTCTTCTGAGCTGGTGCCCGGACTGCCAATCCTGACACCCCCGGTGCCAGTTTTTCCTGGCTGTCCGCTGTCTCTCCACGCTGTCACCAGACTATTCTCGGTTGCCAACCAGACTATTCCTGGTAGTCACTGGTGTCCAGAACAAAAGAGTTGAAAATACACTTGGACTAAGACTCATAAAGTTGATGATGGGAGGTAATTGGTAGTTGGTTTAATGAGGTCAAATGTACAGAGATACAATGATAAACTTTTGTCTGCATATCATCCAGACATATCATTACTTAAGCACATATCACATTATAAGTATTGTACATCAAAGTAATACAAATGGGGGAAAATGAGGAATAAAGTATTACATAGAACAATACAGCACAGCACAGGCCCTTTAGCCCACAATGTTGTGCCGACCTCTTAACCCACTCAGAAATCAGTCTAACCCCTCCCTCCTACATAACCCTTCATTTGTCATTCATCCATGTGCGTATCTAAAACTTTCTGGAAAGTCTCTAATGTATCTGCCTGTACCGCTACTCCTGGTAGCATGTTCTATGTACTGATCACTCTCTGTGCGAAAAATTTACCTCTGACACTATACTTTCCTCCAATCACCTTAAAATGATGTCCCCTAATATTAGCCATTTCTACCCTGGGATAAAGGCTGGCTGTTCACTCTATCTATGCCTTTTAACTGTATACCTCTCTCAGTTCCAGTTCCAGAGGAAGTACACTGCAGGCAGGTGAGTACAAGAGCCACAATGAGGGAGACTGAGAGATCAAGGTCAAGAGATCATCTGTAACCAGGTAGCAAGGCATAGAGGGACCACGATGTTAAAGGGCAAAAGGTCAATTTGCCAAGCAGTCCACAGGAAATTAGCAATAGGATGCCTATATGGGATCAAAAGTACAGTAATCATTATCACCGGCAGCCTCACTCTCACCTGTGAAGTCTCAAAAGGTGCCAGAGGCTGTAATTGAAGAGGAGCAAGAGACAATAACATTTCACCCAAATTGCTTCATGCCCTTGTATGGTGCAGTTTAAAACTAGAGAAGTGTGTTCATGTACAGTGAATTCCGGTTAATTGGGACTCATAGGGACCGGTCCACTTTGGTCCAATTAAGCAACTGCCCCAAAAAGCCAGTTTCATGGAAATAGAATATAAAGTATAAAAAAAGTCAAACTACTGGTTAACTGAGTAACAAATTACGTATTGAAATGAAATACAGAACAAATTAGAACATTACCAATATAGTATTGGCTGTTTGTCATATCTGATGATGACAGGAAACCTGTGCGCGAGAGTTTTTAAAGTGGAAAACCCGTTGCTCTGGGACAGTTACATCCTCTTGACCTCAAGTCTGGGTCCAGTGGGATGAGTAGTTGTCACAACTGGGGTCTTGCTTGGTTGCAGTGGATGAATAGGCTTAGCTAATCTGGGTGAAACGGCAGCATAACAGCTATCATAATGTTTTACAGTGTACATCAATCATACCACATCCAGTATTGGCAAGAGAAAATCCAGGGGAACATACACCGCTTTGTTAGCCTCACTCTGCCCAGAAGCCAGGTCCATTATTCTTCTGTGGGCTCCCTCCAATTCTTCTTGCCAATATTGTAACAAGTATCAATCCCTAAAGTTACTCCTCAATCAGAGACAAACTGTTAACACATGCCTCCAAATTTCCTACCTCGGCTGAGGCCCGATACCATTGAAATGGGTGAAGAGTATTGAAGAAAAAATAAGAATGAAATGGGAAGGAGAGGGTTTTATACAATTCAGCACAATTCCTGCTGCAAAGCTTCCTCTGACAAGAGCCTGATTAAAGACTAACTGAGTTGTGGCCTGTCAGATGCATGATGGACCCTCTCCATGAAGTGTCAGCGGTGATAAAAATTGGTGTCATCTCTTCCCAGGATTATCAAACAAGTTCCACATAATAGGGAGGAGAAGATGACAACAATGAGGAACTGCCACCTCAAGTTGAGCAAACAGAAACATAGAAAACCTACAGCACAATACAGGCCCTTTGGCCCACAATGCTATGCTGAACACGTACTTACTTTAGAAATTAACAGCTCTCTATTTTTCTAAGCTCCATATACCTGCCTAGGAGTCTCTTAAAAGACTCTATCACATCTGCCTCCACCACTGTTGCTGGCAGCCCATTCCACGCACCCTGCGTAAAAAACATACCCTTGACTTACCTCTGTGTGGCGCGTGGCCAAGTGGTTAGGGCGTTGGACTAGCGATCTGAAGGTCATGGGTTTGAGCCTCGGCCGAGGCAGCGTGTGTGTCCTTGAGCAAGGCACTTAACCACACAATGCTGAGAATGGGTATCAGCAAAAAAGTGCTGGGGGTTAACCTCTCAACAGACTGGCGTCCTATCCAGGGGTGGGCGGGGGGGGTGGGGGTGGGGGAGTCTCATACTCTCAGTCGCTCTCTGCCACAAGGCTTGTGACAGACTTTAATCTAATCTCCTTCCATATAACCATATAACAATTACAGCACAGAAACAGGCCATCTCGGCCCTTCTAGTCCGTGCCAAACTCTTACTCTCACCTAGTTCCACCGACCTGCATTCAGTCCATAACCCTCCATTCCTTTCCTGTCCATATATCTATCCAATTTAACTTTAAATGACAACATCGAATCTGCCTCAACCACTTCTGCTGGAAGCTCGTTCCACACAGCAACCACTCTCTGAGTAAAGAAGTTCCCCCTCATGTTATCTCTAAACTTTTGCCCTTTAACTCTCAACTCATGTCCTCTTGTTTCAATCTCCCCCATTCTCAATGGAAAAAGCCTATTCATGTCAACTCTATCAATCCCCCTCATAATTTTAAACACCTCTATCAAGTCTCCTCTCAACCTCCTACGCTCCAAAGAATAAAGACCTAACTTGTTCAACCTTTCTCTGTAACTTAGGAGATGAAACCCAGGCAACATTTCAGTAAACCTCCTCTGTACTCTCTCAATTTTATTGACATCTTTCCTGTAATTTGGTGACCAGAACTGTACAGAATACTCCAAATTTGGCGTTACCAATGCCTTATACAATTTCAACATTACATCCCAACTCCTATACTCAATGCTCTGCTTAATAAAGGCCAGCATACCAAAAGCTTTTTTCACAACCCTATCCACATGAGATTCCATCTTCAGGGAACTATGCACCATTATTCCTAGATCCTGCTGTTCTACAACATTCTTCAATGCCCTACCATTTACCATGTATGTCCTATTTTGATTAGTCCTACCAAAATGTAGCACCTCATATTTTTCAGCATTAAACTCCATCTGCCATCTTTCAGCCCACTCTTCTAACTGGCCAAAATCTCTCTGCAAGCTTTCAAAACCACAACGCCACCTATCTTCGTATTATCTGCATACTTACTAATCCAATTTACCACCCCATCATCCAGATGATTAATATATAAGACAAACAACATTGGACCCAGTACAGATCCCTGAGGCACACGGCTACACAGCGTCCTCCAATCTGACACACAGTTATCCACCACTACTTTCTGGCGTCTCCCATCCAGCCACTGCTGAATCCATTTTACTACTTCGATATTAATGCCTAACCATTGAACCTTCCTAACTAACCTTCCGTGTGGAACCCTGTCAAAGGCTTTACTGAAGTCCGTATAGACAACATCCACCACTTTACCCTCGTCAACTTTCTTAGTAACCTCTTCAAAGAATTCAATAAGATTTGTCAAACATGACCTTCCACGCACAAATCCATGTTGACTGTTCCTAATCAGACCCTGTCTATCCAGATAATTATATATACCATTTCTGACAATACTTTCCATCAATTTACCCACCACTGACGTCAAACTCACAGGCCGATAATTGCTAGATTTACTCTTAGAACCCTCTTTAAACAATGGAACCACATGAGCCAATCCAGCGGCACCATTCCAAGCACCTTAAAACTGTGCCCTCTCGTGTTAGCCATTTCAGCCCTGGGAAAAAGCCTCTGACTATCCACAAGATCAATGCCTCTCATCATCTTATACACCTCTATCAGGTCACCTCTCATTCTCCGCCACTCCAAGGAGAAAAGTCCGAGTTCACTCAGCATGATCCCTAATCCAGGCAACATCCTTGTAAATCTCCTCTGCACCCTTTCTATGGTTTCCACATCTTTCCTATAGTGAGGCGACCAGAACTGAGCAGAGTACTCCAAGTGGGGTCTGACCAGGGTCCGATATAGCTGCAACATTACCCCTTGGCTCTAAACTCAATCCCACGGTTGATGAAGGTCAGTACACTATATGCTTTCTTAACCACAGAGCCAACCTGCACAGCAGCTTTGAGCATCCTATGGACTCGGACCCCAAGATCCCTCTGATCCCCCACACTGCCAAGAGACATTTTCTTCATTAATCTTTTTATTAATTTAAAAAAAGCATAAATACAATCAAGAGGAGAATTCATTCAAATATATATATATCAGTAACAATATAATCCAAGATTAAGAAAGACATTGACAAAATCATAGATATTGTTAAACTAGTATAAAATATATAATTAAAAAATGAAAATAACAATTCTCTGAGCAGTTTATGAAGAGAAAGGAAAAAACATTGGGTTTTAAATGAAAAGGAAAAAAAACCCACTACACTAAAAAAAACAAAACAAAAAAAAAGGACTGGGCAGTCCATTTTGAGGATACGATCAAAAAAGGAAGAAAGAAAGACCTTCTGATCAAATCTAAAACTTTGAAAAAAAGACTGAAAGAGTAATAATTAGATGAATATATTGGATAAAAAGTCACCATATTGCTAAGAGTCTTACCATTCATACTATATTCTGTCATCATATTTGACCGACCAAAATGAACCACCTCTCACTTATCTGCGTTGAACTTCATCTGTCAGTTCTCAGCCCAGTTTTGCATCCTATCAATGTCCCGCTATCCACAACCCCGCCAATTATTGTGTCATCCGCAAATTTACTAACCTATCCCTCCACTTCCTCATCCAGGTCAATTGGTGGCCACCGAGAAGTCCTGTTGTCTTCTGCTGGTTGGACTGTAGGTGCTCGTCGAAGTGGTCCCCCAATCTGGGCCGGGACTCACAGGTGAAATGTCGCCTCACCTGGAAGGACTGTTTGGGCCCCGAATGGTAGTGAGGGAGGAGATCTAGGGGCAGGTGTGGCACTTCAACTGGTGGCAACCAATTTTAGTTCTATTTCCCATTCCCATTCCAACATGTCGGTCCATGGCCTCCTCTACTGCCGCTATGAGGCCGCACTCGGGTTGGAGGAACAACTCCTTATTCCGTCTGGGTAGCCTCCAACCTGATGGCATCAATATCAATTTCTCCTGCTTCTGGTAATGACCACCCCCCCCCCCCTCACTTCACCATTCCCCATTCCCATTTTGCTCCCTCACCTTATCTCCTTACCTGCCCATCACCTCTCTCTGGTGCTCTTCCCCCTTCCCTTTCTTCCATGGCCTTCTGTCCTCTCCTATCAGATTCCCCCTTCCCCAGCCCTTTATCTCTTTCACCAATTCTCAGCTCTTTACCTCACCACTCCCCATCTCATGGTTTCACCTATCACCCACAACCTTGTACATCTTCTCCTGCCTTCTTACTCTGATCTCATCTTTTTTTTTCTAGTCCTGATGAAGCATCTTGGCCCAAAACGACAACTGACTGGTTCAAGCTGACAGGAAGGTGACAGTAACTCAAATCACCTCACGTTACAACAGTGGTGTGCGGAAGAGCATCTCTAAACACACATGTCGAACCTGGAAGTGGATGGTGAAGAATACCATTTTCACAATACCAGTAATATTATTGAAAAAAAAATAATGTTTACTTGCAGTCTATGCAGAAGTAAACATCATGGTACTTGCAGCCTCCTAAATTGACATACAGTGGCGGGAAAACGTTTGGGCACCCCGGTCAAAATTTCTGTTACTGTGAATAGTTAAGTGAGTAGAAGATGAACTGATCTCCAAAAATCATAAAGTTGAAGATAAAACATTCTTTTCAACATTTTGAGCAAGATTAGTGTATTATTTTGGTTTTGTACAATTTTAGAGTAAAAAAAAAGGAAAGGAGCACCATTGAAAAGTTTAGGCACCCCAGAAGATTTGAGCTCTCAGATAACTTTTACCAAGGTTTCAGACTGTAATTAGCTTGTTAGGGTTATGGCTTGTTCACAGTCATCATTAGGAAAGGCCAGGTGATGGAAATTACAAAGCTTTATAAATACCCTGACTCCTCAAACCTTGTCCCAACAATCAGCAGCCATGGGCTCCTCTAAGCAGCTGCCTAACACTCTGAAAATTAAAATAAATGATGCCCACAAAGCAGGAGAAGGCTATAAGATAATAGCAAAGTGTTTTCAGATAGCCATTTCCTCAGTTCATAACGTAATGAAGAAATGGCATTTAGCAGGAACGGTGGAGGTCAGGTTGAGGTCTTATAGACAACAACACTTTCCAAGAGAGCTACTTCTAGGATTGCTAGAAAGGCAAATCAAAACCCCCGTTTGACTGCAAAAGATCTTCAGGAAGATTTAGCAGAGTCTGGAGTGGTGGTACACTGTCCTACTGTGCAGCGACACTGAACAAATATGACCTTCATGGAAGAGTCATCAGAAGAAAACTTTTCCTGCATTCTCACCACAAATTTCAGCATCAGAAGTTTGCAAAGGAACATCTAAACAAGCCTGATGCAGTTTGGAAACAAGTCAACGGTAGAATTGAGTTTTCTTCAATTGGCAATTCTCCTAGCAGTGCCAGGATTTGTTCTTCTCAAAGACCATTTCTATATTTTAAAGATTCTTTGCTTCCTGCAAGGGAGGAGGTGTGAGGTTATTTGACTAACCATTGGTGGTAAGGTAATTTAGATTAGAAATCAATTAAAGCCAATTGTATGGACAACTGTCAACTTTCCCCTTATTTTTTTCCCTCGGGGAACAATTTAGAGTGATTTCTTTTTTTAAATCCTAACTTGCCCAAAGAGGTGAATATTACTGTATTGGGATTGTGAATGTCATTCTACGTCGTTGTTCTTTACTGTGTACATCGGAACAAAAAGTCTGTCATACATAACTGTTTCATTAAATAAATCACAAGACCCAGCCCAACTGAAATTTGTGGCCACTGATTATAGTCAATGATGGGAAAGTTCAAATAATGAAATGTTTCAAATATTTGGGATAGCATTTTATCAGATTGAATGTTTTAATTAGTTTTAATCAGTGGCTGATGTCATCACAGTGGCTGATGACATCACAGTGGCTGATGACATCACAATGGATGATGACATCACACTGGCTTTAAATCAGAAACCATGAGAAATATTTTGGTATTGATATCAGATAAGAAGCACAAACTGTTGTGTCTCAGTCTTCAGCTAGGAAATGCTGGAGAGCTAAAGAGGTGATAACTGCCGAACAAATGGGGTTGGGATGGAGCAGATGCTTGCTCAGGCAGGATGAAGAGGAAAGATCTCAGGTAATTCCGAACTTGTCAGCAAGTGTTCAGTGTACAGGTGGCCCTCGTTTTTCGAAAGTTCACTTTATTACGAAAGAACTACATTAGTTACCTGTTTTCGCTGACAAGAAGCTGTTACAAAAAAATGCAGCGCGCACCCCGAGCAGCGAGAGTGGCGAAAATAGCATTAAGTGTTTGTGGTGAAGCCAGCCGTTATAGAGGCAGCGCACACCCTGAGCAGTGAAAAGCGAAATAGTGTTCAGCGTTTGTTTTGCAGCGAGCCATTATAGAGGCAGCGCGCACCCCGAGCAGCGAGAGTGGCGACAATAGTGTTCAGCGTTTGTTGTGAAGCGAACCGTTATAGAGGCAGCGCGCACCCCGAGCAGCGAGAGTGGCGACAATACTGTTCAGCGTTTGTTGTGAAGTGAGCCGTTATAGAGGCAGCGCGCACCCCGAGCAGCGAGAGTGGCGAAAAACCAAGCTTCTTCCCCGGAAACTACACTCAGTATCTCAGCATTAAGCTGTCATAGCTTTGAACTGTGTGAGATTTTTGCTACAATTGACAATGCTGCAATGATTGCAGAAAAGTATGGCTTTAACTTTGAAAGGGCACGTAGGTTCAGGGCAGGTTTGCAGGATGTTTTGAGTGCTTACAAAGAATTGTATGATAGAAAGACGTGTGAACCTTCCAGCATGCTGGCTGTCTTCTTGACTCTGCTAAGTGAAACTACGCTGTACATCAGTGGTCCCCAACCTCCGGGCCGTGGACCGGTACCGATCAGCGAAGCATGCAGGGGTGCAGCGGTAGCCAGACGCACCCGGAAAAAAGCCGAAATAAACAAGCTAATTAGTTAGGTGCCGCCCAGCACGTAAATGTCAGCCCAGATCAGAGACGATTCAATCAGCACCTAATTAATTAGCACACATAAAAGTTGCTGGTGTACGCAGCAGGCCATGCAGCATCTGTAGGAAGAGGTACAGTCGACGTTTCAGGCCGAGGCCCTTCGTCAGGACTAACTGTAGAAAGAGCTAGTAAGAGATTTGAAAGTGGGAGGGGGAAGGGGAGATCCAAAATGATAGGAGAAGACAGGAGGAGGAGGGATGGAGCCAAGAGCTGGACAGCCGATTGGCAAAAGGGATATGAGAGGATCATGGGACAGGAGGCCTAGGGAGAAAGTAAGGGGGAGGGGGGAAGCCCAGAGGATGGGCAATAACGGATGGGGTACGAGGGGGAGGTGGGGTATTAATGGAAGTTAGAGAAGTCAATGTTCATGCCATCAGGTTGGAGGCTACCCAGACGGAATATAAGGTGTTGTTCATCCAACCTGAGTGTGGCTTCATCTTTACAGGAGAGGAGGCCATGGATAGACATATCGGAATGGGAATGGGACATGGAATTAAAATGTGTGGCCACTGGGAGATCCTGCTTTCTCTGGTGGACAGAGTGTAGGTGTTCAGCGAAATGATCTCCCAGTCTGGATCGGGTCTCACCAATATATAAAAGGCCACATCGGGAGCACGGGACGCACTATATCACCCCAGCCGACTCACAGGTGAAGTGTCGCCTCACCTGGAAGGACTGTCTGGGGCCCTGAATGGTGGTAAGGGAGGAAGTGTAAGGGTATGTGTAGCACTTGTTCCGCTTACAAGGATAAGTGCCAGGAGGGAGATCAGTGGGGAGGGATGGGGGGGGGGGACGAATGGACAAGGGAGTCGCATAGGGAGCGATCTCTGCTGAAAGCAGAGGGGGACGGAGGGAAAGATGTGCTTAGTGGTGGGATCCCATTGGAGGTGGCGGAGGTTGCAGAGAATTATTTGTTGGACCTGGAGGCTGGTGGGGTGATAGGTGAAAACAAGGGGAACTCTATCCCTAGTGGGGTGGTGGGAGGATGGGGTGAGAGCAGATGTGCGTGAAGTGGCAGAGATGCGTTTGAGAGCAGAGTTAATGGTGGAGGAAGGGAAGCCCCTTTCTTTAAAAAAGGAGGACATCTCCTTCGTCCTGGAATGAAAAGCCTCATCCTGAGAGCAGATGCGGTGGAGATGGAGGAATTGCGAGAAGGGGATGGCATTTTTTCAAAAGACAGGGTGAGAAGAGGAATACTCGAGATAGCTGTGAGAGTCCGTAGGCTTATAGTAGGCATCAGTAGATAAGCTGTCTCCAGAGACAGAGACAGAAAGATCTAGAAAGGGGAGGGAGGTGTCAGAAATGGACCAGGTATTCAAGGTTAGTATTCAAGGACTCGGCAGCTAACCTCGATGAGTATGCCTCAGCTGTCACGGACTTTATTTGGAAATGCACTGAGGACTGTGTGTCTCGCAAGACGATCTGGGTATTCCCTAACCGGAAATCTTGGATGAATTATGAGGTCAAGTCCCTTTTAAAGGCTAGAGCTGTGGCTTTTAGATCCAGGGATACCAGTCATTACACAGAATCCAGGCGTGAACTCCGGAAAGCCATTAAGGGCGCCAAGAGGCAATATCGGGTCAAGCTGGAAGCCCAGGCTAACCAAAGGGATGCCAGCAGACTATGACAGGGTCTAAATGAGATCACTGGGCACAAAGAAAAGGCTGGGAATATCAATAACTGTGGCGCTTCTCTTCCTGATGAACTTAACGTATTCTACGCAAGATTCAAACAGAAGAGGAGCGTCCCGCTCCCTCCGGATGAACCAGACCTGGTGGCATCGAGATTCATCGTCACCGAGGAGGACGTTAGAGGGCCTTCCTGAAGATAAATCCAAGGAAGGCGACGGGCCCAGATGGCGTCCCAGGATGGGTTCTCTGGGCCTGTGCAAGGGAGATAGCTGGAGTGTTTGCTGACATCTTCAACTGCTTCTTGCTTCAGTCTAAGATCCCCTCGTGTTTTAAGAAGGCAACGATAATCCCAGTGCCGAAGAAGAGGAAGGTGGCATGCCTGAACAACTATCGACCTGTGGCTCTGACACCAATTGCTATGAAGTGCTTCGAGAGATTGGTTTTGGCACACATCAACCACAGCCTACCGGTCAACCTCGACGCTTTGCAATTCGCCTACCGGAGCAACAGGTCAACGGCAGATGCCATCTCTCTGGCCCTACATTCCTCCTTAGAACACCTGGAGAATAAAGACACATACGTAAGGCTCCTTTTCATTGACTACAGCTCTGCCTTTAATACCATCGTTCCAAATAAACTGATTCCTAAGCTCCGGAACCTGGGCCTTAGCACTCAGATCTGCAGCTGGATCTTCAACTTCCTCACAGACAGGACCCAGGCTGTAAAAATAGGGGACAAGCTCTCCTCTACAATCACTCTGAGCACTGGTGCCCCACAAGGCTGTGTACTCAGCCCCCTGCTGTACTCACTGTACACCCATGATTGTGTAGCCAAGTTTCCATCAAACTCAATATGTAAGTTTGCTGATGACACAACAATTGTAGGCCGTATCTCGGGTAATGATGAGTTTGAGTACAGAGAGGAAATAAAGAACCTGGTGGCATGGTGCAAAGACTATAACCTATCCCTCAACGTCAGCAAGATGAAGGAATTGGTTGTTGACTTCAGAAGGAGTAGCGGACCGCACAACCCAATTTACATCAGTGGTGCGCAAGTGGAACAGGTCAAAAGCTTTAAGTTCCTTGGGGTCAATATCACAAATGACCTGACTTGATCCAACCAAGCAGAGTTCACTGCCAAGAAGGCCCACAAGCACCTTTACTTCCTGAGAAAACTAAAGAAATTTGGCCTGTCCCCTAAAACACTCACTAATTTTTATAGATGCACCGTAGAAAGCATTCTTCTAGGGTGTATCACAACCTGGTATGGAAGTTGTCCTGTCCAAGGCTGAAAGAAGCTGCAGAAGATCATGAACACGGTGCAGCACATCACACAAACCAATCTTCCATCTGTGGACTCACTTTACACCGCACGCTGGCGGAGCAGTGCTGCCAGGATAATCAAGGACACGACCCACCCAGCCAACAGCCTTTTCGTCCCTCTTCCCTCCGGGAGAAGGTTCAGGAGCTTGAAGAATCATACGGCCAGATTTGGGAACAGCTTCGGTCCAACTGTGATAAGACTGCTGAACGGATCCTGACCCGGATCTGGACCATACCCTCCAAATATCCGGACCTGCCTCTCGGTTTTTTTGCACTACCTTACTTCCCATTTTTCTATTTTCTATTTATGATTTAAAATTTAAATTTTTAATATTTTCTATTTTTAACTATTTTTAATATGTTTAATATTTAATATTTGTAATCAGCGAATGTGAAGCACAAAATCAAATATCGCTGTGATGATTGTACGTTCTAGTACCAATTTTTTAGCGACAATAAAATATAAAGTTTAAGGTATAAAGGTAAGCTTGAGGGCAGGGTGAAAGTTGGAGGCAAGGTTAATGAAGTCAACGACCTTAGTATGCATGCAGGAAGCAGTGCCAATGCAGCGAGCTCATCATTAACAGCTTGTTTATTTCAGCTTTTTTAAAACAATGTGCTGGGTGTGTCCTGGCTACCGCTGCACCACTGCATGCTTGGCAGATCTCATTCTCCGCCGCTCCAAGGATGAAAGACCGAGTTCACTCGGCATGATCCCTAATCCAGGCAACAGCCTTGTAAATCTCCTCTGCACCCTTTCTATAGTTTCCACATCCTTCCTCCAGTGAGGTGACCAGAACTGAGCAGTGTACTCCAAGTCGGGTCTGACCAGGGTCCTATATAGCTCTGACATTACCTCTCGGCTCTTCAACAGAGTTTACCAGTAATCAAGCCTGATCTGGCTTGATACCCGAATGTGCTGACAGTTCTGGATCAGTGTTTGCACACACTTGGCTGGTGGAGGGTGTCTGCAGCACAGCCTTCCTCTTCTAAGCTGTTTGGTTTCCCTGCTTTCTCTCAGGCTTCAGATTTCCTGTCATGGCCACAGAACTAACCAGCGTTCAGCAACAGTCTGCACTCTGCAGACCGCTGAAGACCGGAATCTGCCAACAGTGTTCCTCAGTTCGAGGAACCAGAAGTAAAAGCTGAAGCTGCATGTGTTCATTTGGGTGCCTGGGTTACAGATGGTCCCAATCTGGCTCAACAGTGAATTCACCCTCCCTGACACATAGAAATTTCCACATCTTAGCTAGCCCTACAATGATTATAATTCAATAAAAACTACAACTTCCATTTAGACAGAGCCTGCATTGTCCCAAGAGAGCCTGTAAAAAGTGTGAGACCAAGTCACATCAAGAACCATTAAGACGATCAAAGGTGGGGGTTCTGAGGAGGGTTTTAATGGAGGTGGAGAGGCTGAGAGGTGTGAGGAAAGGCATCTCAACTGCCAGTGGCCGAGTGAGAGGAATCATGAGATGGGGAACAGAAGGGATCAGAGGTGTCAGCTAACTTTCCGATCTAGGAAAGGGACAGCACAGGAAAAGATGAGAAGGGATGAGAATTTTAAAACCGAGGTGCTGCCAGGCTGGTAGGAAGCAGGCCGGGGTGACAGGGCTCCGTGCAAGTTAGGGGACATCAGCGTTATTGAAAAGTGGCGTGTTGGCTGTGAAACGCTCTCACAATTCCCAAGGCTATGAAACTCATGCGAGCAAAGTGATAAATAAATAAAGCTGCAGTTGCTGGAATGTGAAACTAAACCAGAGGTCCTGGAACAACTCATCCAGCAAGCAAGTTTTTCCAGTATTTCTGTTTCTTTCCTTTCATCTCCCCACCATTTGGGAAGGTGCAAGAGGTCGGCCCATTCAAACAACACTTAGTGTAATATTCAACTGCTCTCAATCATCTTAGTGAAGTTCGGGTTTTACAAAGCATCCCGTCTCATTTTGTACACTTACAGAATGAACCCTTTGCCCTGGTGTGGGATACCCCTTTACATCCGTTGTGAGCAGAGACTATGTTCAGTAAGAATTAAATAGGAGGCCGTCACTGGTCACAGATACTGCTCTGTTTTTACCAGAGTGAGGTAAGACATCACTCCAATAGAACCAACCTGCCTCCAAAGTATTGTGCAAAGTAGGCAGATTAGAAGGAAAAGCACTGATTACAAGCCCCACAGACAGCGAAGGGTCCCAGATGTTATAACTGGTCAGTGCCAATACGATCAGCAAAAGGAATACTGCGACTGCAGAAAACATCTATTCCTGGTCATTACTCACTGACCATTATGGGGCTGAAATTCAATCAGGGATGAATGTAACACCATTCACAGCCAAACAATGTCATAAATTCACAGTGAAGTATTACCACTAGTAGAATCACTTGCAACATGGACAGAAACTATTTAGTTCACTGAGCCTGTCGTGGTCTTACTGAGGCCCCTCCATTTGAGTTGTGGCGCAGTGGACAACATTCCTCGGGTCAAATTCAAAGCCCCTCCAGAGTCTTGACTCGCACAAATCAAAAACACAAGAGATTGTGCTGGAAATCTCGAGTAACACATACAAAATGCTGGAGGAACTCAGCAGGTCAGGTAGCGTTTATGGAAAGGAATAAACAGTCAGTGTTTCTGGCTGAGACACTTCAACAGGACTGGAAAGGAAGGGGGAAAAGCCAGGATAAAAATATGGGGGAGGGAAAGGAGGACAAGCTCGACGGTGATAGGTAAAGCCAGATGAGGGGGAAGGTAGGTGGGTGTGGAGGGTGGAGGGGGCATGAAGTCAAAAGCTGGGAGCTGATAGGTGGAACAAGTAAAAGCATGAAGAAGGAGAAATCTGATAGGAGAGGAGAGTGGACGTTGGGAGAAAGGGAAGAAGGAGGAGTATCAGAGGGAGGTGATAGTCGGGTGAGAATGGAAGAGGTAAGAGAGAGCTAGAGTGGGCAATGGAAGAAGAGGGAAGGGAAGAGAAGATACAGAAATCAATGTGCATGCCATCAAGGTGAAGGCCACCCAGACGGAATATGAGGCGTTGCTCCTCCAACCCGAGAGTAGCCTCATCGTTGCAGTAGAAGAGGCCATGGACCAACATGTCGGAATGGGAATAGGTTTTGGAATTAAAATGGTTGACCACTGGGAAATCCTGCTTGTTACAAATGGAGCAAAGATGCTCGACACAGTGTACCTCAATCTACGTTGGATTTCACCGATGTAGAGGAGGCCACATCAGGAGTACCGGAAATAGTAGATTTCCAGACTGCAGCTAGTGCTGCCTCACCTAAAAGAACTGCTTAGGGCTCTGAATGGTGGTGAGTGTGGTGAACCATGTATATATGTTGTAACTGGGTTACCTGTCTGGACAGGCCCCTCTGCTGACTGCTCCTGTGGCTCCTCCCACACACCCCTGAATAAAGGTGATTGTGTCACTGCTCCTCCCTCAGTCCAGGGCAGATGCCCAGCATGGACGTTAGGCCATTTACTGTTAATAAAAGCCTTTCAGTATTTACTCTACTTCCAGTCGTTTGGAGTAATTGATAGTTGTGAGAAAAGACCAAGTTATCAAAAGATTGATGTTGATAAGAGAGATAAGAGAGAGACAATGGGGAGACATTCAAGATGCTAATATGAGAGACGAGAGAGATTAACGAAAAGAGACACAGTTCCAAGTATTGTCAGACCGGTTGCTTTGAACCTGAACTGTTTGAAGTTTGACGGACAGGCGATACCCCAGCAGGGGGATAAAAGGAACAGGTTCGCTAAAGCAAGAGGGACACCATGACACCACGAGATAACGAGACCCTGGAAGTGCGGTGTGCCCCCCCCCCCCACAAGTTGGTGGGAGTTTTGGAGGTCTGGACGCGGGACCGACCATAGACGCACAGGGTGAAAAGGTACGATCGGCGGGAACCTGGTGTGTGTGTCCCCCCTTGCCTGGGTGCCGGGTTCACTGCAGAAGAGCGATCGTATCCGGAACGGAGGGGTCACAGTCGGTGACCTCAGAAGACATTACAAAGGGCTCGCCCGAAAGCTAACTGCAAGGAATATCAAAGGTCTGTTTGAATCCAATTTGAATATCATCATTCGCTCTCTCGCTCTCTCCTCAACAGCACAACAGCAATTACTGCGAACTATACTAAACTGAACTGAACTCTGCGTCACTTGAGACTGATCATTTTACCCCTAGACTGCGATACAGCTTGATTGATTCCTATTATCCTAGTTCTGTGTACATATGTGTTTTACCATTGCTAACCTGTTGCATTTATATCCTTACTATTAGAGTACAGTGTTACTTATTTCTTTAATAAAACTTTCTTAGTTCCAGTAATCCAGACTCCAACTAAGTGGTCCATTTCTGCTGGTTTGGCAACCCAGTTATGGGGTACGTAACATAAGTGGGGTTCTCGTCCGGGATTTTGAACGCTAAATTTGGGATGAGGTAAATTGATTGGGTTAAAATTCCCGAAAGAAAGAAAAGGCAAACAGCAGAAATGGAGATTGAGGAATTTCGAAAGGCGCCGACCTTGGAGGCATTAGAGGATGCCAGGAAAGCGGAATTGGCAGCTATGGCCAAATGGTTGATTCTTGTTAAGGGGAGGTCGACAATGAGGAGAGCTGAGATGCACAGAGCTATCATAGAGCATTATGTATCCAAAGGTGTGTTTCCCCAAGGGGAGTTGGAGGTGATATCTATTGGAAAACTTGGTGGAGATGCAGTACAAGTGCAGATTGAAAAATTGAGACTCGAGCACGAGTTCCAGGTAAGGCAGCTAGAACAAGAAGAGAAACAATTAGAACGGCAAGCGAGAGAGAGGCAGTTGGAGCGAGAAGAGAGGCAGTTGGAGAAACAGAGGAAAAGGGAATTTGAGCTGGAGAGGTTAAAGATGACGGCAGCGCAGGGGCCCATGTCGAACCAAGGTGGAGGGTTCAGGGCCACCCAGGAGGTTAGGCTGGTTCCCCCATTTGACGAGACCGATGTTGATCAGTACCTTCTCCATTTTGAAAAAGTTGCTGCAAGTCAGAACTGGCCGAGGGATAAGTGGGCTGTTTTGCTTCAGAGTGTACTTAAAGGAAAAGCCCAACAAGCTTACTCGGCCTTGTCCACAGAAGATGCCCAGAGGTATGAGGTGGTGAAAGAGACCATACTCAGGATTTATGAGTGGGTCCCGGAAGCATACCGGCAGAGGTTCCGGAATGCGAGGAAGCGGTGGGACCACACGTATTTAGAGTTTGCCCATGAGATGCAGACATATTGTGAGCGTTGGTGCACCTCGAGGGGGGTAAATGGGGATTATAACAGACTGCTACAGCTAATCCTGATTGAGCTGATTAAAGGTTGTGTCTCTGAAGGTATGAGATCCTATCTAGATGAGAAAGACGCAGACACTTTAGCCACAACTGCTAAGTTAGCGGATGAGTACGCATTGACACATAAAACGAAGTTTACCCCGAGTAAAGGCTACCAGAAGGGTAGTCAAGAGGGCGAGGAGAGTCCACCAGAAAAATCAGAAAGTAAGCCGGGGACTAGTGAAATGGAAATTAAGGTAGATTTATCATTAGCGAGGAAGGAATTTGTACAGGCATAGGAGCGAGACGAGGAGCTGATGGTTTTGGCGGAGACAGCTCTCTCTGAAGCAGAATTAAGAAGGGAGCCAGTGGGCTATTATGTGAAGGAGGGAGTACTAATGAGGAAATGGAGACCACGTACCGTGCCCGCAGATGAGGAATGGGGAGTTGCACACCAGGTGGTAGTGCCGAAAATTTATAGGGGCAAGATTTTTAACCTGGCCCACAAGGTACCCCTCGGTGGACATTTTGGGGTGAGGAAGACAGTCGACAGAATTATGAAAGAGTTTTACTGGCCGAACATGAGGAAGAGTATTATTGAATGTTGTAGACAGTGTCATTCTTGTCAGGTGGTAGGAAAGCCAAATCAGGTCCTGCCAAAGGTGCCCCTTCGACTGATACCCACTTTCTGGGAACCTTTTTCCCAAATAATTGTAGATTTTGTCGGTCCCCTGCCCAGAACTGCAAGTGGGCGAGAGTATGTGATGACTACGATGTGCGCCGTCACCAGGTTTCCGGAGATTGTGCCCCTGGCAAGCGTCAAGGCTCCCGCAGTGGTAAAGGCGCTTCTGAAATTGTTCACTACGGTGAGCCCCAGGGAAATCCAGTCGGATCATGGGAGTGTCTTCACATCTCACACATTCCGACGGGTGTTGGATGAGATGGGAGCAAAGCAGATTTTGGCCTCCGCATACCACCCAGAGTCCCAAGGGGCATTGGAACAATTCCACGCAACATTAAAGACTATGATTAAAATTTACTGTCAAGAGAATGCTAGGGGCTGGGATGATGCCTTGCCTCTTCTGTTATTTGCCGTAAGGGACACAGTTCAGGAGCCATTGGGGTTCAGCCCATTCGAGCTCGTCTTCGGTCATCGGCCCAGAGGACCCCTGACCTTACTGAAAGAGAAATGGTCCAGTCCGGCAGTCCAAGTTAATGTGATTGATTATGTTTTAAAATTTCGTGAGAGGCTTAAAAGGATCTGTGACCTTGCCAAAGAAAATCTACGACACTCCCAAACTAAAATGAAACAGTGGTTTGATAGGTGTGCCCACGAACAAGTGTTTCAAGTGGGCAATAGGGTCTTAGTTCTGTTTCCAGTGGTAACCAACCCCCTCCAGGCAAGATTCCACGGTCTGTACAAGGTAATTAAAAAGATAGACCCTTTGAATTATGTTATCGAAACGCCGGACAGGCGTAAACACGCACAGTTGGTACACATTAACATGTTAAAAGCTTACCACAATCAGAAAGCAGATCTAGTTGGTGTTATCACGAAAATTAATGAGACTGGGGTGTCAAATGATACGGGGAAAACCCATCTTGAAAAGCTAAATGTGGTGCCGACCAGATTGGAGAACTCTATTGTTTTGGCTAATTTTGCTGATAAAATCTCTCACCTAACCCCCCAACAAAGCGGGCCGTTGATAAAGCTAATTAATCAGCATGCAGATATATGTCCGGATGTCCCGAGGCGATGCAAGGAGACGGTGCATGATTTTGTTGTCACATCAGATCAGCCTATTAAGCAACATCTCTATAGGGTGAACTTGGAGAAGGGCAAGCTAGTGGAGAAAGAAATTGAACACATGCTAGCCACAGGTATTATTAGACCATCCAAATCCCTGTGTGGTTGTCCCAAAAGTCGAAGGGAGCATCCGATTCTGTACAGATTACAGAAAGGTGAACGCCATCACAAAAACTGATGCTTACCCCATCCCAAGTGCAGGCGATTGCATCGATAAAGTGGGGAGAGCTAAGTACATCACGAAGATGGATTTGCTGAAAGGGTACTGGTGTGTTCCTTTAACCAACCGGGCTAGAGAAATCTCAGCATTTGTCACTCCCTCCGGTTTATACGAGTATAATGTTTTACCTTTTGGCATGAAAAATGCCCCAGGGACCTTCCAGAGGATGATTAATTCCGTGATAAAGGGATTAAGGAACGCAGAAGCGTATATTGATGATTTAGTGGTCTGGAGTGACAAGTGGGAGGAGCACATTGTGGCGGTAGAGGAGCTGTTTAAACGGCTGTCTGAAGCCAACCTGACAGTGAACCTCGCAAAAAGTGAGTTCGGCCACGCGAAGGTCACTTATCTGGGGTATGTGGTAGGACAGGGGCAGCTGGCTCCGATCCAGGCTAAGGTGCGGGCTATCTCGGAAGTCCCCACCCCGACAGACAAGAGAGCCCTGAGAAGGTTCTTGGGGATGGTGGGGTACTATAGGAAGTTTTGCAAAAACTTTGCGGATATTACCCTCCCTCTTACTAAGCTCTTACCAAAGTATGCGAAGTTTGTGTGGAACGACCTTTGTCAACAACCCTTCGAGAGTCTGAAGGCGATTTTGTGTCACCATCCTGTGCTGAATGCGCCTGATTTTTCAAAACCCTTCTCCCTAGCAACAGATGCTAACGACTAAGCAGCCGGGGTGGTGCTGTTGCAGTCAGACAAAGAGGGGGTTGAGCACCCAGGCGCTTACTGTTCTAAGCAATTTAATATCCATCAGAGAAATTATTCCTCTGTGGACAAAGAGTTACTGGCCATCATACTAGCATTACAACATTTTGAGGTTTATATTTGCCCGTCACGGAAACCACTGGTGATTTACACTGATCACAACCCATTAGTGTTTTTGGCCACTATGAAAGATAAAAACAAAAGATTGCTCAGTTGGAACCTGGTGCTACAGGAATTTGATATAAAAATTAAACATATAAAAGGAACAGAAAATGTGATTGCTGACTGTCTGTCAAGGTGTTGACAACTTAAAGTTCTCTGTATTAGCCAAATAGCTGATGACCCTGGATATTAGTGTGTATCTAATAATGTATTCATGCCTATAATTTTTACCCGGTTAAAAATCCTTTGAAGGATAGGGGTGTGACAAAAGACCAAGTTATCAGAAGATTGATGCCGATAAGAGAGATAAGAGAGAGACAATGGGGAAACATTCAAAATGCTAATATGAGAGACGAGAGAGATTAACGAAAAGGAGACACAGTTCCGAGTATTGTCAGACCGGTTGCTTTGAACCTGAACTGTTTGAAGTTTGACGGACAGGCGATACCCCAGCAGGGGGATAAAAGGAACAGGTAGTAAGGCAAGAGGGACACCATGACAGCACGAGATAACGAGACCCTGGAAGTGCGGTGTGTCCCCACAAGTTGGTGGGAGTTCTGGAGGTCTGGTCGCGGGACCGACCATAGACGCACAGGGTGAAAAGGTACGATCGGCGGGAACCTGGTGTGTGTGTCCGCCCTTGCCTGGGTGCCGGGTTCACCGCAGAAGAACGATCGTATCCGGAGCGGAGGGGTCACAGTCGGTGACCTCAGAAGACATTACAAAGGGTTCGCCCGAAAGCTGACTGCGAGGAATATCAAAGGTCTGTTTGAATCCGATTTGAATATCATCATTCGGTCTCTCGCTCTCTCCCCAACAGCACAACAGCGATTACTGCGAACTATACTAAACTGAACTGAACTCTGCGTCACTTGAGGCTGGTCATTTTACCCCTAGACTGCAATAGAGCTTGCTTGATCCTATTACCCTAGTTCTGTGTACATGTGTGTTTTACCATTGCTAACCTGTTGCATTTATATCCTTACTATTAGAGTACTGTGTTACTTATTTCTTTAATAAAGCTTTCTTAGTTCCAATAATCCAGACTCCAACTGAGTGGTCCATTTCTGCTGGTTTGGCAACCCAGTTACGGGGTACATAACATAGTGCATCAGTGAGGGAAGGTGAATGGGCACCTTTTGTCACGTGGAGGGATATGTGCCAGAAGGGAGGTTAGTGAGGAGGGTCAAATGGACAAGATAATCACAGTGAGAGGAATCTCTGTAGAAAGCGGAGAGCAGGGGAGTGGGGTGGGGGGGGTGGGAGCGTTAAGATGGGTTTGGATGGTGGAATCAAGACTAATGATCTGCTGAGGGTGGAGGTCCAAATAAGACATTGCACCAGACTCTCTGCACATTCAGATCCTGTCACAAGTAAAGGGTCAGGGGAGTTCTCCAGTGCCCTGGGACCGATACTCACCACTAAAATATACAATTTGGTCTGCGTTACACTGCTGTTTGAGGGAGCCTGCTGTGTAAAAACTGGTTCCTATGTTTCCCACATTACAAAGATTCTAAATTCCGATATATCTCCTTGTTGGCAAAATACAGTTTTGTCCTGGAAGGAATGTGAAAGGATCGGTTTTACATTTATCCTTTCTCCATACTATTCGGACAAACTGCAAAGGGCAAACACTGAGTGCCAGACACAAAGCCATTACCTTCATTAAACACTTGATCCACATTGAGCCCATACGTCGTGCAGGTCTCATAATACATGCAGCGTTTCATGTCAACACAGAGTTTACGTGCCCGGGCATCATCAATGACTCGTGGATTGGTGGCACTGATTGCATCTGCAAGTGAGGGAGGCAAGGCTTTTAGACGTCAAATGACAGACATTGAGAACTGCTCCATGACTAATGCCCTGGATGCTAATAAACTTACTCATATTTCAAAGAAAACAAACCCCAGTTCATATTATTAGATTTTCGTAGAGAAATGATCGGAAATGACGCAAAAAGAGAGAATTCTGGGAAGGAGAAGGAAGCAATCCACCGTCTTAAAATGTAATACTTCTCCAGTAACGTTTCAAAAAAAAGGAAAAGCGACATTAAAACTGTAACTAAATTGCTCTCAAAAGGAAAAATATTAAACGTGAGATATACAAAATCACTAACAAAAAAGAGTACTATCATTTAAGAATGTGAAAAATACCTACACTACAAAATCAAGGCAAGAACCCTCAGAATATAAAAATCTAAATCTGTAATCTAAATATTAACTTTTTTTAAAAAAAGGAAACGAAAAACAGATTTAAAAAAAGAAGGAAAACAGTGCGTTAATTAGTCCTCAGCAGAGGAAGACAATTTGTCGAGAAAACTTTGAGCTTCGCCCGGAGTTTTAAACAAACGACGAGAATTGTCTGGCATTACAACTCTCAAACAGGTTGGGAACAGCAACGCTAATTTATAGCCCTGGCAATAAAGTTCTGACATCTGTGGTTTAAAAGCCATCCGTTGTTTCAATACTTCCTGGCTGAAATCCTCAACGATACGAAATTTAAAACTTTGAAATTCGATCATGCCTTTCCGCCGAGCAGCTGGTATCACTCGTTCCTTAACATGAACATAATGAAACCGAGTAGTGACGGGCCTCGGTTTAAATTGTTTAGCCGGTTTAGCACGTAAAGAACGATGTGCGCGGTCTAACAGTGGGGTTCCGCCAATATATCTGGACCAAACACATCCACTAACAATTTAGCAAAGTACTTAGTAGGATCTCCCGTCGCAACATCTTCAGCAAAACCGATTATTTGCAGATTCTGCTGGTTAACCATTTGTCAGGGTTCGGGTTGGTTACCGATTTGCCATGGCCGGGTTGGTTAACGATTTGCCCGGTCACGGTTGGTTACCGAATTGCCAGATCCAGCTTCGTTACCGAATTGTCCGGCCGGCTTGGTGCACTAATTGCCAGGACCGGGTTGGTTAACGTATTGTCAGGAGCGGACGCGGTTGGTTCACGAAACTGCCTGTTCCGGGTTTCTAGAGCGTTGTCAGGCCCGGCCGGCCGGGTTAGCGGGTTGCCAGACCCAACTTGACGAAATTCAGTGCAGCGCGGGTAATCGGCGGGAGTCGCTTGGTTAACGTTATGGCCGGGCCAGGCTGGTTAATCAATTGTCCAGGCCCGGTTGGTTACCCAATTGGCCAGGCCGGGGTGGATGACGAATTGTCCAGTCTCGGTTGGTTAACGAATTGCCCGGGCCGGGCGGGGTTGGTTAACGAATTGTCCGGGTCAGGCTGGTTGACGAATTGGCATGTCCGAGTAGGTTAACGAATTGCCAGAGCCAGCTTGGTTAACGAATTGTCCGGCCGGGTTGGTTAACGAATTGTCCGTTCCCAGTTGGTTCACGAATCGGCAAGGACAGGGTGGTTAATGAATTGTCCGGGCCAGGTTGGTTAACGAATTGTCCGGCCGGGTTGGTGCACTCATTGCCAGGACAGGGTTGGTTAACGAATTGCCCGTCCTGGTTGGTTAACGAATTGTCAGGGTCTGGTTGGTTAACGATTTGCCATGGCCGGGTAGGTTACAGAATTGCCAGAGCCAGCTTGGTTAACGAATTGTCCGGCCGGGTTGGTTAACGAATTGTCCGTTCCCAGTTGGTTAACGAATTGGCAAACCAGGGTGGTTAAAGTATTGTCCGTGCCTGGTTGGTTAACGAATTGCCCGTCCTGGTTGCTTAACGAATTGTCCGGGTCAGGTTGGTTTACGAATTGCCAGGGTCTGGTTGGTTAACGAATTGTCAGGGTCTGGTTGGTTAACGAATTGCCATGGCCGGGTAGGTTACCGAATTGCCAGAGCCAGCTTGGTTAACGAATTGTCCGGCCGGGTTGGTTAAAGAATTGTCCGTTCCCAGTTGGTTCACGAATCGGCAAGGACAGGGTGGTTAACGAATTGTCCGGGCCAGGTTGGTTAACGAATTGCCCGTCCTGGTTGGTTATCGAATTGTCAGGGTCTGGTTGGTTAACTAATTGCCAGGGTCTGGTTGGTTAACGAATTGTCCGGCCGGGTTGGTGCACTCATTGCCAGGACAGGGTTGGTTACCGAATTGTCCGTTCCCAGTTGGTTCACGAATTGGAAAACCAGGGTGGTTAAAGTATTGTCCGGGCCTGGTTGGTTAACGAATTGCCCGTCCTGGTTGGTTAACGAATTGTCCGGGTCAGGTTGGTTAACGAATTGCCAGGGTCTGGTTGGTTACCGAATTGTCCGGCCGGGTTGGTGCACTCATTGCCAGGACAGGGTTGGTTGACGAATTGCCCGTCCTGGTTGGTTAACGAATTGCCAGGGTCTGGTTGGTTACCGAATTGTCCGGCCGGGTTGGTGCACTCATTGCCAGGACAGGGTTGGTTGACGAATTGCCCGTCCTGGTTGGTTAACGAATTGCCAGGGTCTGGTTGGTTACCGAATTGTCCGGCCGGGTTGGTGCACTCATTGCCAGGACAGGGTTGGTTAACGAATTGTCAGGGTCAGGTTGGTTAACGAATTGCCATGGCCGGGTAGGCTAACGAATTGCCAGAGCCAGCTTGGTTAACGAATTGTCCGGCCGGGTTGGTTAACGAATTGTCCCGGCCAGGTTGGTTAACGAATTGCCAGAGCCAGCTTGGTTAACGAATTGTCCGGCCGGGTTGGTGCACTCATTGCCAGGACAAGGTTGGTTAACGAATTGCCCGGTTCCGAATGGTTAACGAATTGCCCGGTCCCGTTCGGTTCACGAATTGCCCGCCCGCTGATTGTTAACTTTTCGCACCGGCGGGGGATGGCTTGGGTAACGAGCCTCCAAGATCTGTCGGTTAACCATTTGCCCGGTGGCAATTCGTTAACCAAGTCCGCTCCGGAAGTCTGGATGGGGGTCGGATTTGCCGGCCGAGGCCGACCCGGAGTTCCAGAGGCTCGGCCGCCGGGGTCAGATTCGGCCGCCCCTTTGACACATGCAATTTCTGTACGGGGGCATTGGCGGGGTTCCTGCAGATATATAGGGAGGCCGTTTTCACGAGTTGTTGAAGTATTCGGTAGATGGCACCGGCCTCCCCAATTGGTTAACCCGGGCCACGCGGCAGCTTTTCCGCACGATTCCGAAGATTGCCGGTATGGATTTTCGGACAAATACCCAATTGCGGAAGTCTGTCAGCGGGACCTATTCGCAGGCCCATGCCGGCCGAGGGGCGGCATTTTCCGTATGACTACCGGTGCTCCGGCCGCCGAATGGAAACCTTGCCCGAATGAATTTCTGACAAAGTCCCGAGGCGGGAGCCAGTAAGGGGACGTATTCGGCGGGCCGTGCCGGCCGAGCGGCGGCATTTTCGGAGGGACAACCGCAGGTCCCGCCGTCGATCCGAGACCTTGGCTGAAGAGTCGAAAGTAATCTAAGTCCCGACTCGGAAGTCAGAATGAAGGCGACTTCGGGGCCCTCCTGCCGACCGAGGCGGCCGATCGACGGCGGCACTACCGGAGGGCCGCCCGCCGAGCCAGCCGCGTGCCCTCGGCGCCACGCCGGTTAACCAATTGCCGTCGGAAGCCTGTGAAGGTCGGATCTGCCCCGTCGGGCGGGCCCGAGGTCCCCCGCGACCGGCATGAGCTCCGGGCGTCGTGCCGCCGGTTTGACACATGTCATTGTTGCACGGTCTGTCGCGGCTCTGGTTAACGAGTTAGGCCCGGAAGTCACTATGGGGGTCGGATTTGCCCCGCCTGGCGGGGCCAGAGTGCGACCTTCCCGGCAGGACTTCCGGGAGGCATCCCGCCGACTTGACACATGCAATTTCTGTACGGGGGGATTGGCGGGGTTCCCGTTGATT
>NC_092385.1:81657438-81662438 GCF_030028105.1 Mobula birostris
GGTTGGTTAACGAATTGTCAGGGTTGGGCTTGGTTAACCATTTGCCCGGGCCGGGTTGGTTAGCGAATTGCCATGGTTGGGTTGGTTAACGAATTGTCGGGTTTGGGCTTGGTTAACGACTTGACCGTGCAGGGTTGGTTAACGCCTTGTCAGGAGCGTGCGCGGTTGGTTCACGAAACTGCCTGTTCCGGGTTTCTAGAGCGTTGTCAGGCCCGGCCGGCCGGGTTAGCGGGTTGCCAGACCCAACTTGACGAAATTCAGTGCAGCGCGGGTAAACGGCGGGAGTAACTATGACTCTCTTAAGGTAAGGAGGGGGGGCACATGGGCCAGCAAGGAGTTTCTGATGAACATCGGCCGGGACATTTTGACGGCGGGGCAAGAACTAGTTGTTATTGAGGGCGAAGGGTTTGTCCTCAGCTGGTTGATTGTCGAATTGTCGGGACTGCCGGGCCGGTTAACGATTTGCCCGGCCGGCTTGGTTAACCATTTGCCCGAGCCGGGTTGTTTAGCGAATTGCCATGTATGGGTTGGTTAACGAATTGTCGGGTTTGGGCTTGGTTAACGACTTGATGTGCAGGGTTGGTTAACGAATTGTCGGGGTTGGGTTTGGTTAACGATTTGCCCGAGCAGGGTTGGTTAGCGAATTGTCAAGGGTTCGGCTTGGTTAACGACTTGACCGTGCAGGGTTGGTTAGCCCATTGTCAGGAGCGTGCGCGGTTGGTTCACGAAACTGCCTGTTCCGGGTTTCGAGAGCGTTGTCAGGCCCGGCCGGCCGGGTTAGCGGCTTGCCAGACCCAACTTAACGAAATTCATTGCAGCGCGGGTAATCGGCGGGAGTCGCTTGGTTAACGTTATGGCCGGGCCAGGCTGGTTAATCAATTGTCCAGGCCCGGTTGGTTACCCAATTGGCCAGGCCGGGGTGGATAACGAATTGGCTAGTCTCGGTTGGTTAACCAATTGCCCGGGCCGGGCCGGGTTGGTTAACGAATTGTCCGGGTCAGACTGGTTAATGAATTGGCATGTCCGAGTAGGTTAACGAATTGCCAGAGCCAGCTTGGTTAACGAATTGTCCGGCTGGGTTGGTGCACTCATTGCCAGGACAGGGTTGTTCAATGAATTGTCCGTTCCCAGTTGGTTCACGAATTGGCAAGGCCAGGGTGGTTAAGGAATTGTCCGGGCCAGGTTGGTTAACGAATTGCCCGTCCTGGCTGGTTAACGAATTGTCAGGGTCAGGTTGGTTAACGAATTGCCATGGCCGTGTAGGTTAACGAATTGCCAGAGCCAGCTTGGTTAACGAATTGTCCGGCCGGGTTGGTTAACGAATTGTCCGTTCCCAGTTGGTTCACGAATTGGCAAGGCCAGGTTGGTTAACGAATTGCCCGTCCTGGCTGGTTAACGAATTGTCAGGGTCAGGTTGGTTAACGAATTGCCATGGCCGTGTAGGTTAACGAATTGCCAGAGCCAGCTTGGTTAACGAATTGTCCGGCCGGGTTGGTTAACGAATTGTCCGTTCCCAGTTGGTTCACGAATTGGCAAGGACAGGGTGGTTAACGAATTGTCCGGCCGGGTTGGTGCACTCATTGCCAGGACAGGGTTGGTTACCGAATTGTCCGTTCCCAGTTGGTTCACGAATTGGAAAACCAGGGTGGTTAAAGTATTGTCCGGGCCTGGTTGGTTAACGAATTGCCCGTCCTGGTTGGTTAACGAATTGTCCGGGTCAGGTTGGTTAACGAATTGCCAGGGTCTGGTTGGTTACCGAATTGTCCGGCCGGGTTGGTGCACTCATTGCCAGGACAGGGTTGGTTGACGAATTGCCCGTCCTGGTTGGTTAACGAATTGCCAGGGTCTGGTTGGTTACCGAATTGTCCGGCCGGGTTGGTGCACTCATTGCCAGGACAGGGTTGGTTGACGAATTGCCCGTCCTGGTTGGTTAACGAATTGCCAGGGTCTGGTTGGTTACCGAATTGTCCGGCCGGGTTGGTGCACTCATTGCCAGGACAGGGTTGGTTAACGAATTGTCAGGGTCAGGTTGGTTAACGAATTGCCATGGCCGGGTAGGCTAACGAATTGCCAGAGCCAGCTTGGTTAACGAATTGTCCGGCCGGGTTGGTTAACGAATTGTCCCGGCCAGGTTGGTTAACGAATTGCCAGAGCCAGCTTGGTTAACGAATTGTCCGGCCGGGTTGGTGCACTCATTGCCAGGACAAGGTTGGTTAACGAATTGCCCGGTTCCGAATGGTTAACGAATTGCCCGGTCCCGTTCGGTTCACGAATTGCCCGCCCGCTGATTGTTAACTTTTCGCACCGGCGGGGGATGGCTTGGGTAACGAGCCTCCAAGATCTGTCGGTTAACCATTTGCCCGGTGGCAATTCGTTAACCAAGTCCGCTCCGGAAGTCTGGATGGGGGTCGGATTTGCCGGCCGAGGCCGACCCGGAGTTCCAGAGGCTCGGCCGCCGGGGTCAGATTCGGCCGCCCCTTTGACACATGCAATTTCTGTACGGGGGCATTGGCGGGGTTCCTGCAGATATATAGGGAGGCCGTTTTCACGAGTTGTTGAAGTATTCGGTAGATGGCACCGGCCTCCCCAATTGGTTAACCCGGGCCACGCGGCAGCTTTTCCGCACGATTCCGAAGATTGCCGGTATGGATTTTCGGACAAATACCCAATTGCGGAAGTCTGTCAGCGGGACCTATTCGCAGGCCCATGCCTGCCGAGGGGCGGCATTTTCCGTATGACTACCGGTGCTCCGGCCGCCGAATGGAAACCTTGCCCGAATGAATTTCTGACAAAGTCCCGAGGCGGGAGCCAGTAAGGGGACGTATTCGGCGGGCCGTGCCGGCCGAGCGGCGGCATTTTCGGAGGGACAACCGCAGGTCCCGCCGTCGATCCGAGACCTTGGCTGAAGAGTCGAAAGTAATCTAAGTCCCGACTCGGAAGTCAGAATGAAGGCGACTTCGGGGCCCTCCTGCCGACCGAGGCGGCCGATCGACGGCGGCACTACCGGAGGGCCGCCCGCCGAGCCAGCCGCGTGCCCTCGGCGCCACGCCGGTTAACCAATTGCCGTCGGAAGCCTGTGAAGGTCGGATCTGCCCCGTCGGGCGGGCCCGAGGTCCCCCGCGACCGGCATGAGCTCCGGGCGTCGTGCCGCCGGTTTGACACATGTCATTGTTGCACGGTCTGTCGCGGCTCTGGTTAACGAGTTAGGCCCGGAAGTCACTATGGGGGTCGGATTTGCCCCGCCTGGCGGGGCCAGAGTGCGACTTTCCCGGCAGGACTTCCGGGAGGCATCCCGCCGACTTGACACATGCAATTTCTGTACGGGGGGATTGGCGGGGTTCCCGGAGATTTACGGGAACACGTTTTCCAGACACACTTAGCAGGGTGACTAGTGGTACGGTTGACACAGTGCAGAGTTCTAAGTGAGCCTTACTCAATTGTGACTCAGTAAGCGGGAGGCCGGGCGAGCTCCGACTTACAATGATAAAAGCTTTTTTTCGCTATTTCCGAAAAAAATGACAAAGTCCAAGAACGCAGCGGGGGCTGCGGACAGACAGAGTCTGAGCGCGGACCGCGGGCGGCGGCCGGCAGACCGACGGTGGCAAAAGCTTTTATATCGATCCGAAAAGCAAAGAGGCATTGTGTGTACCAAGACGGAGAAGGGACAAGCCTGCCGCTGGTGCCCTCGCGAGTGTCGTCTGCGTTAGACCTCTGTTCCCCGATCGATCCGGCTTGGTCGGTCCTACCTTTGGGAGAGGCCGAGTGGAAGCGACGGTCTCGACACGTGCGCCGAACTTCCGTGCTCGGCTCGTTACCATCTCCGGAGGTGGGCAGGTGGGTCTGCCGCGGGGCGGCCCGATTGCCGACCGAGGGCTTCATGCTTTGGGCGGAATTGACGTTGGGCATTCGCACGTTTGCACCACGATCGATTGACGGAGTCTCCCGCCGGCGGACGGGACTGCTGTGCGCATAGACGACGGGGGCCGGTCGAACGACCGTCGACCATCCCGAGAAGGCAGCTACACCCACGCGCATATACCTAGGCGGTGAAGGTGCGGACCTCACCGGCGCGATCGACGGGGTGGGATGGCGAGGCGTTCACCGGCGCGGCGTTAGGCCCTGGGCCGACGGAGGCGAGCGGCGACCGTCGACCGTCCTGAGAGCCAGCTCGGCGGAAGGGTGCGGGTGCGGACCTCACCCAGCGACGCGGCTCGATAGGGGATGGCGCGGCACTGCGACGACAGACATGGCCCGAGAGAGCAAGGGACGGGCGCGCCGGCCGCAGCAGCACTCTTTCGCGCCGTAGGGGCAAGGCGAAAGAGTCGGGAGAGTTCCATAGGCCAGAGTGGCAGGGAGATGCCCGGTTCAGCCTGACTCAACCGAAGCGTTGATCCTCGGTCACCAACGAGAGGAAGGAGAGGCTCTGCGCGCGCGGTGCTACCGACTGACGGCCGGCCGATGTGCGATTTCCAGAAGGTCGGGCGGCACCCGCGCGTTCCCTCCCCGCTCCAGCAGAGGCCGGAGACGTCCGGTCGCCAGAGCGGTCCGCGTGCAGCCTCCGGTTCCGCGAGAAGGCTCGTGTCCTCGGGACGAGGAGAGCCTTGTGAGCGGTCCGGCGGGCGGTGCAGCAAATTGTCGGTACGTTTCTCGGCATTGTCATATACGAATCCTGAGAGAGAAAGAGAAAAGGGGTGTCCGCGACGCGTACGTGGGCCAAGGGCGCGTGCGGCGCCGCGACACCCAGCGGATCCCTGCAATGGAGGGGACCGCCGATGGCTGAACCGAGCACCAACCTACCCCGGCGGCGGGGAGGCCACGTGCACGAGCGCGGCAGCTTACCTGGCGCACGACCGACCCCCCCCCACCCCCTCGCGCATCTGGCGGCGGGCGGACGGGCGGGGCGCAGGCCAGCCGGGCGCAGCGGTCGGACAGATGAGAAAGTAGGCGGTGAAGGTAGAAAAAGCGCAGGCAGGCGCTGGTGGCGTTGGTCGGCGGCGGCC
>NC_092385.1:81677438-81692438 GCF_030028105.1 Mobula birostris
ATCCGACCCGCATCCGGACTTCCGAGCCAGACTTGGTTAACGAATTGCACCTGGGTAACCAAAACTCAACTGGACCACCCGATCTCCGGACACATGGTTCAAGCTCACACACCCACACGCCCACCCACCCACCCACCGCGCGGGCCCCGTGCGCCGTAGCATTGGAAGAGGTGGGCTGCGCCAGCTGGTTTTTTTTATCGAATTGTCAGGGTCCGGTCGGGTTAAGGATTTGACAGGGCCAGCTTGACGAAATTCAGTGCGGCGCGGGTAAACGGCGGCAGTAACTATGACTCTCTTAAGGTAAGGAGGGGGGGGCCCATGGGCCAGCAAGGAGTTTCTGATGAACATCGGCCGGGACATTTTGACGGCGGGGCAAGAACTAGTTGTTATTGAGGGCGAAGGGTTTGTCCTCGGCTGGTTGATTGTCGAATTGTCGGGACTGCCGGGCCGGTTAACGATTTGCCCGGCCGGCTTGGTTAACCATTTGCCCGAGCAGGGTTGGCTAACGCATTGTCAGGAGCGTGCGCGGTTGGTTCACGAAACTGCCTGTTCCGGGTTTCTAGAGCGTTGTCAGGCCCGGCCGGCCGGGTTAGCGGGTTGCCAGACCCAACTTGAGGAAATTCAGTGCGGCGCGGGTAAACGGCGGGAGTAACTATGACTCTCTTAAGGTAAGGAGGGGGGCCCATGGGCCAGCAAGGAGGTTCTGATGAACATCGGCCGGGACATTTTGACGGCGGGGCAAGAACTAGTTGTTATTGAGGGCGAAGGGTTTGTCCTCAGCTGGTTGATTGTCGAATTGTCGGGACTGCCGGGCCGGTTAACGATTTGCCCGGCCGGCTTGGTTAACCATTTGCCCGAGGCGGGTTGGTTACCGAATTGTCAGGGTTGGGCTTGCTTAACCATTTGCCCGGGCCGGGTTGGTTAGCGAATTGCCATGGTTGGGTTGGTTAACGAATTGTCGGGTTTGGGCTTGGTTAACGATTTGCCCGAGCAGGGCGGGTGAACGCATTGTCAGGAGCGTGCGCGGTTGGTTCACGAAACTGCCTGTTCCGGGTTTCGAGAGCGTTGTCAGGCCCGGCCGGCCGGGTTAGCGGGTTGCCAGACCCAACTTGACGAAATTCAGTGCGGCGCGGGTAAACGGCGGGAGTAACTATGACTCTCTTAAGTCTCTTAAGGAGGGGGGGCCCATGGGCCAGCAAGGAGTTTCTGATGAACATCGGCCGGGACATTTTGACGGCGGGGCAAGAACTAGTTGTTGTTGAGGGCGAAGGGTTTGTCCTCAGCTGGTTGATTGTCGAATTGTCGGGACTGCCGGGCCGGTTAACGATTTGCCCGGCCGGCTTGGTTAACCATTTGCCCGAGCCGGGTTGGTTACCGAATTGTCAGGGTTGGGCTTGGTTAACCATTTGCCCGAGCCGGGTTGGTTAATGAATTGCCATGGCCGGGTTGGTTAACGAATTGTCGGGTTTGGGCTTGGTTAACGACTTGACCGTGCAGGGTTGGTTAACGCCTTGTCAGGAGCGTGCGCGGTTGGTTCACGAAGAGGGGGGGGCCCATGGGCCAGCAAGGAGTTTCTGATGAACATCGGCCGGGACATTTTGACGGCGGGGCAAGAACTAGTTGTTATTGAGGGCGAAGGGTTTGTCCTCAGCTGGTTGATTGTCGAATTGTCGGGACTGCCGGGCCGGATAACGATTTGCCCGGCCGGCTTGGTTAACCATTTGCCCGAGCCGGGTTGGTTACCGAATTGTCCGGGTTGGGCTTGGTTAACCATTTGTACGAGCCGGGTTGGTTAGTGAATTGCCATGGCCGGGTTGGTTAACGCAGTTTCAGGGTTGGGCTTGATTAACGATTTGCCCGAGCAGGGTTGGCTAACGCATTGTCAGGAGCGTGCGCGGTTGGTTCACGAAACTGCCTGTTCCGGGTTTCTAGAGCGTCGTCAGGCCCGGCCGGCCGGGTTAGCGGGTTGCCAGACCCAACTTGACGAAATTCAGGGCGGCGCGGGTAAACGGCGGGAGTAACTATGACTCTCTTAATGGGCCAGCAAGGAGTTTCTGATGAACATCGGCCGGGACATTTTGACGGCGGGGCAAGAACTAGTTGTTATTGAGGGCGAAGGGTTTGTCCTCAGCTGGTTGATTGTCGAATTGTCGGGACTGCCGGGCCGGTTAACGATTTGCCCGGCCGGCTTGGTTAACTATTTGCCCGGGCCGGGTTGGTTAACTAATTGTCAGGGTTGGGCTTGGTTAACCATTTGCCTGAGCCGGGTTGGTTAATGAATTGCCATGGCCGGGTTGATTAACGCATTGTCAGGGTTGGGCTTGGTTAACGATTTGCCCGAGCAGGGCGGGTGAACGCATTGTCAGGAGCGTGCGCGGTTGGTTCACGAAACTGCCTGTTCCGGGTTTCTAGAGCGTTGTCAGGCCCGGCCGGCCGGGTTAGCGGGTTGCCAGACCCAACTTGACGACATTCAGTGCGGCGCGGGTAAACGGCGGGAGTAACTATGACTCTCTTAAGGTAAGGAGGGGGGCCCATGGGCCAGCAAGGAGTTTCTGATGAACATCGGCCGGGACATTTCGACGGCGGGGCAAGACGTAGTTGTTTTTGAGGGCGAAGGGTTTGTCCTCAGCTGGTTGATTGCCGAATTGTCGGGACTGCCGGGCCGGTTACCGATTTGCCCGGCCGGCTTGGTTAACCATTTGCCCGAGCCGGGTTGGTTAGTGAATTGCCATGGCCGGGTTGGTTAACGCAGTTTCAGGGTTGGGCTTGATTAACGATTTGCCCGAGCAGGGTTGGCTAACGCATTGTCAGGAGCGTGCGCGGTTGGTTCACGAAACTGCCTGTTCCGGGTTTCTAGAGCGTCGTCAGGCCCGGCCGGCCGGGTTAGCGGGTTGCCAGACCCAACTTGACGAAATTCAGGGCGGCGCGGGTAAACGGCGGGAGTAACTATGACTCTCTTAAGGTAAGGAGGGGGGCCCATGGGCCAGCAAGGAGTTTCTGATGAACATCGGCCGGGACATTTTGACGGCGGGGCAAGAACTAGTTGTTATTGAGGGCGAAGGGTTTGTCCTCAGCTGGTTGATTGTCGAATTGTCGGGACTGCCGGGCCGGTTAACGATTTGCCCGGCCGGCTTGGTTAACTATTTGCCCGGGCCGGGTTGGTTAGCGAATTGCCATGGTTGGGTTGGTTAACGAATTGTCGGGTTTGGGCTTGGTTAACGATTTGCCCGAGCAGGGCGGGTGAACGCATTGTCAGGAGCGTGCGCGGTTGGTTCACGAAACTGCCTGTTCCGGGTTTCGAGAGCGTTGTCAGGCCCGGCCGGCCGGGTTAGCGGGTTGCCAGACCCAACTTGACGAAATTCAGTGCGGCGCGGGTAAACGGCGGGAGTAACTATGACTCTCTTAAGTCTCTTAAGGAGGGGGGGCCCATGGGCCAGCAAGGAGTTTCTGATGAACATCGGCCGGGACATTTTGACGGCGGGGCAAGAACTAGTTGTTGTTGAGGGCGAAGGGTTTGTCCTCAGCTGGTTGATTGTCGAATTGTCGGGACTGCCGGGCCGGTTAACGATTTGCCCGGCCGGCTTGGTTAACCATTTGCCCGAGCCGGGTTGGTTACCGAATTGTCAGGGTTGGGCTTGGTTAACCATTTGCCCGAGCCGGGTTGGTTAATGAATTGCCATGGCCGGGTTGGTTAACGAATTGTCGGGTTTGGGCTTGGTTAACGACTTGACCGTGCAGGGTTGGTTAACGCCTTGTCAGGAGCGTGCGCGGTTGGTTCACGAAGAGGGGGGGGCCCATGGGCCAGCAAGGAGTTTCTGATGAACATCGGCCGGGACATTTTGACGGCGGGGCAAGAACTAGTTGTTATTGAGGGCGAAGGGTTTGTCCTCAGCTGGTTGATTGTCGAATTGTCGGGACTGCCGGGCCGGATAACGATTTGCCCGGCCGGCTTGGTTAACCATTTGCCCGAGCCGGGTTGGTTACCGAATTGTCCGGGTTGGGCTTGGTTAACCATTTGTACGAGCCGGGTTGGTTAGTGAATTGCCATGGCCGGGTTGGTTAACGCAGTTTCAGGGTTGGGCTTGATTAACGATTTGCCCGAGCAGGGTTGGCTAACGCATTGTCAGGAGCGTGCGCGGTTGGTTCACGAAACTGCCTGTTCCGGGTTTCTAGAGCGTCGTCAGGCCCGGCCGGCCGGGTTAGCGGGTTGCCAGACCCAACTTGACGAAATTCAGGGCGGCGCGGGTAAACGGCGGGAGTAACTATGACTCTCTTAATGGGCCAGCAAGGAGTTTCTGATGAACATCGGCCGGGACATTTTGACGGCGGGGCAAGAACTAGTTGTTATTGAGGGCGAAGGGTTTGTCCTCAGCTGGTTGATTGTCGAATTGTCGGGACTGCCGGGCCGGTTAACGATTTGCCCGGCCGGCTTGGTTAACTATTTGCCCGGGCCGGGTTGGTTAACTAATTGTCAGGGTTGGGCTTGGTTAACCATTTGCCTGAGCCGGGTTGGTTAATGAATTGCCATGGCCGGGTTGATTAACGCATTGTCAGGGTTGGGCTTGGTTAACGATTTGCCCGAGCAGGGCGGGTGAACGCATTGTCAGGAGCGTGCGCGGTTGGTTCACGAAACTGCCTGTTCCGGGTTTCTAGAGCGTTGTCAGGCCCGGCCGGCCGGGTTAGCGGGTTGCCAGACCCAACTTGACGACATTCAGTGCGGCGCGGGTAAACGGCGGGAGTAACTATGACTCTCTTAAGGTAAGGAGGGGGGCCCATGGGCCAGCAAGGAGTTTCTGATGAACATCGGCCGGGACATTTCGACGGCGGGGCAAGACGTAGTTGTTTTTGAGGGCGAAGGGTTTGTCCTCAGCTGGTTGATTGCCGAATTGTCGGGACTGCCGGGCCGGTTACCGATTTGCCCGGCCGGCTTGGTTAACCATTTGCCCGAGCCGGGTTGGTTAGTGAATTGCCATGGCCGGGTTGGTTAACGCAGTTTCAGGGTTGGGCTTGATTAACGATTTGCCCGAGCAGGGTTGGCTAACGCATTGTCAGGAGCGTGCGCGGTTGGTTCACGAAACTGCCTGTTCCGGGTTTCTAGAGCGTCGTCAGGCCCGGCCGGCCGGGTTAGCGGGTTGCCAGACCCAACTTGACGAAATTCAGGGCGGCGCGGGTAAACGGCGGGAGTAACTATGACTCTCTTAAGGTAAGGAGGGGGGCCCATGGGCCAGCAAGGAGTTTCTGATGAACATCGGCCGGGACATTTTGACGGCGGGGCAAGAACTAGTTGTTATTGAGGGCGAAGGGTTTGTCCTCAGCTGGTTGATTGTCGAATTGTCGGGACTGCCGGGCCGGTTAACGATTTGCCCGGCCGGCTTGGTTAACTATTTGCCCGGGCCGGGTTGGTTAACTAATTGTCAGGGTTGGGCTTGGTTAACCATTTGCCTGAGCCGGGTTGGTTAATGAATTGCCATGGCCGGGTTGATTAACGCATTGTCAGGGTTGGGCTTGGTTAACGATTTGCCCGAGCAGGGCGGGTGAACGCATTGTCAGGAGCGTGCGCGGTTGGTTCACGAAACTGCCTGTTCCGGGTTTCTAGAGCGTTGTCAGGCCCGGCCGGCCGGGTTAGCGGGTTGCCAGACCCAACTTGACGACATTCAGTGCGGCGCGGGTAAACGGCGGGAGTAACTATGACTCTCTTAAGGAGTTTCTGATGAACATCGGCCGGGACATTTCGACGGCGGGGCAAGACGTAGTTGTTTTTGAGGGCGAAGGGTTTGTCCTCAGCTGGTTGATTGCCGAATTGTCGGGACTGCCGGGCCGGTTACCGATTTGCCCGGCCGGCTTGGTTAACCATTTGCCCGAGCCGGGTTGGTTAGTGAATTGCCATGGCCGGGTTGGTTAACGCAGTTTCAGGGTTGGGCTTGATTAACGATTTGCCCGAGCAGGGTTGGCTAACGCACTGTCAGGAGCGTGCGCGGTTGGTTCACGAAACTGCCTGTTCCGGGTTTCTAGAGCGTTGTCAGGCCCGGCCGGCCGGGTTAGCGGGTTGCCAGACCCAACTTGACGACATTCAGTGCGGCGCGGGTAAACGGCGGGAGTAACTATGACTCTCTTAAGGTATATAAGGAGGGGGGCCCATGGGCCAGCAAGGAGTTTCTGATGAACATCGGCCGGGACATTTTGACGGCGGGGCAAGAACTAGTTGTTATTGAGGGCGAAGGGTTTGTCCTCAGCTGGTTGATTGTCGAATTGTCGGGACTGCCGGGCCGGTTAACGATTTGCCCGGCCGGCTTGGTTAACCATTTGCCCGAGCCGGGTTGGTTACCGAATTGTCAGGGTTGGGCTTGGTTAACCATTTGCCTGAGCCGGGTTGGTTAATGAATTGCCATGGCCGGGTTGATTAACGCATTGTCAGGGTTGGGCTTGGTTAACGATTTGCCCGAGCAGGGCGGGTGAACGCATTGTCAGGAGCGTGCGCGGTTGGTTCACGAAACTGCCTGTTCCGGGTTTCTAGAGCGTTGTCAGGCCCGGCCGGCCGGGTTAGCGGGTTGCCAGACCCAACTTGACGACATTCAGTGCGGCGCGGGTAAACGGCGGGAGTAACTATGACTCTCTTAAGGTAAGGAGGGGGGCCCATGGGCCAGCAAGGAGTTTCTGATGAACATCGGCCGGGACATTTCGACGGCGGGGCAAGACGTAGTTGTTTTTGAGGGCGAAGGGTTTGTCCTCAGCTGGTTGATTGCCGAATTGTCGGGACTGCCGGGCCGGTTACCGATTTGCCCGGCCGGCTTGGTTAACCATTTGCCCGAGCCGGGTTGGTTAGTGAATTGCCATGGCCGGGTTGGTTAACGCAGTTTCAGGGTTGGGCTTGATTAACGATTTGCCCGAGCAGGGTTGGCTAACGCACTGTCAGGAGCGTGCGCGGTTGGTTCACGAAACTGCCTGTTCCGGGTTTCTAGAGCGTTGTCAGGCCCGGCCGGCCGGGTTAGCGGGTTGCCAGACCCAACTTGACGACATTCAGTGCGGCGCGGGTAAACGGCGGGAGTAACTATGACTCTCTTAAGGTATATAAGGAGGGGGGCCCATGGGCCAGCAAGGAGTTTCTGATGAACATCGGCCGGGACATTTTGACGGCGGGGCAAGAACTAGTTGTTATTGAGGGCGAAGGGTTTGTCCTCAGCTGGTTGATTGTCGAATTGTCGGGACTGCCGGGCCGGTTAACGATTTGCCCGGCCGGCTTGGTTAACCATTTGCCCGAGCCGGGTTGGTTACCGAATTGTCAGGGTTGGGCTTGGTTAACCATTTGCCTGAGCCGGGTTGGTTAATGAATTGCCATGGCCGGGTTGATTAACGCATTGTCAGGGTTGGGCTTGGTTAACGATTTGCCCGAGCAGGGCGGGTGAACGCATTGTCAGGAGCGTGCGCGGTTGGTTCACGAAACTGCCTGTTCCGGGTTTCTAGAGCGTTGTCAGGCCCGGCCGGCCGGGTTAGCGGGTTGCCAGACCCAACTTGACGACATTCAGTGCGGCGCGGGTAAACGGCGGGAGTAACTATGACTCTCTTAAGGTAAGGAGGGGGCCCATGGGCCAGCAAGGAGTTTCTGATGAACATCGGCCGGGACATTTCGACGGCGGGGCAAGACGTAGTTGTTTTTGAGGCGAAGGGTTTGTCCTCAGCTGGTTGATTGCCGAATTGTCGGGACTGCCGGGCCGGTTACCGATTTGCCCGGCCGCTTGGTTAACCATTTGCCCGAGCCGGGTTGGTTAGTGAATTGCCATGGCCGGGTTGGTTAACGCAGTTTCAGGGTTGGGCTTGATTAACGATTTGCCCGAGCAGGGTTGGCTAACGCACTGTCAGGAGCGTGCGCGGTTGGTTCACGAAACTGCCTGTTCCGGGTTTCTAGAGCGTTGTCAGGCCCGGCCGGCCGGGTTAGCGGGTTGCCAGACCCAACTTGACGACATTCAGTGCGGCGCGGGTAAACGGCGGGAGTAACTATGACTCTCTTAAGGTATATAAGGAGGGGGGCCCATGGGCCAGCAAGGAGTTTCTGATGAACATCGGCCGGGACATTTTGACGGCGGGGCAAGAACTAGTTGTTATTGAGGGCGAAGGGTTTGTCCTCAGCTGGTTGATTGTCGAATTGTCGGGACTGCCGGGCCGGTTAACGATTTGCCCGGCCGGCTTGGTTAACCATTTGCCCGAGCCGGGTTGGTTACCGAATTGTCAGGGTTGGGCTTGGTTAACCATTTGCCTGAGCCGGGTTGGTTAATGAATTGCCATGGCCGGGTTGATTAACGCATTGTCAGGGTTGGGCTTGGTTAACGATTTGCCCGAGCAGGGCGGGTGAACGCATTGTCAGGAGCGTGCGCGGTTGGTTCACGAAACTGCCTGTTCCGGGTTTCTAGAGCGTTGTCAGGCCCGGCCGCCGGCCGGGTTAGCGGGTTGCCAGACCCAACTTGACGACATTCAGTGCGGCGCGGGTAAACGGCGGGAGTAACTATGACTCTCTTAAGGTAAGGAGGGGGGCCCATGGGCCAGCAAGGAGTTTCTGATGAACATCGGCCGGGACATTTCGACGGCGGGGCAAGACGTAGTTGTTTTTGAGGGCGAAGGGTTTGTCCTCAGCTGGTTGATTGCCGAATTGTCGGGACTGCCGGGCCGGTTACCGATTTGCCCGGCCGGCTTGGTTAACCATTTGCCCGAGCCGGGTTGGTTAGTGAATTGCCATGGCCGGGTTGGTTAACGCAGTTTCAGGGTTGGGCTTGATTAACGATTTGCCCGAGCAGGGTTGGCTAACGCACTGTCAGGAGCGTGCGCGGTTGGTTCACGAAACTGCCTGTTCCGGGTTTCTAGAGCGTTGTCAGGCCCGGCCGGCCGGGTTAGCGGGTTGCCAGACCCAACTTGACGACATTCAGTGCGGCGCGGGTAAACGGCGGGAGTAACTATGACTCTCTTAAGGTATATAAGGAGGGGGGCCCATGGGCCAGCAAGGAGTTTCTGATGAACATCGGCCGGGACATTTTGACGGCGGGGCAAGAACTAGTTGTTATTGAGGGCGAAGGGTTTGTCCTCAGCTGGTTGATTGTCGAATTGTCGGGACTGCCGGGCCGGTTAACGATTTGCCCGGCCGGCTTGGTTAACCATTTGCCCGAGCCGGGTTGGTTACCGAATTGTCAGGGTTGGGCTTGGTTAACCATTTGCCCGAGCCGGGTTGGTTAATGAATTGCCATGGCCGGGTTGGTTAACGCAGTTTTCAGGGTTGGGCTTGATTAACGATTTGCCCGAGCAGGGTTGGCTAACGCACTGTCAGGAGCGTGCGCGGTTGGTTCACGAAACTGCCTGTTCCGGGTTTCTAGAGCGTTGTCAGGCCCGGCCGGCCGGGTTAGCGGGTTGCCAGACCCAACTTGACGACATTCAGTGCGGCGCGGGTAAACGGCGGGAGTAACTATGACTCTCTTAAGGTAAGGAGGGGGGCCCATGGGCCAGCAAGGAGTTTCTGATGAACATCGGCCGGGACATTTTGACGGCGGGGCAAGACGTAGTTGTTTTTGAGGGCGAAGGGTTTGTCCTCAGCTGGTTGATTGCCGAATTGTCGGGACTGCCGGGCCGGTTAACGATTTGCCCGGCCGGCTTGGTTAACCATTAGCCCGAGCCGGGTTGGTTACCGAATTGTCAGGGTTGGGCTTGGTTAACCATTTGCCCGAGCCGGGTTGGTTAATGAATTGCCATGGCCGGGTTGATTAACGCATTGTCAGGGTTGGGCTTGGTTAACGATTTGCCCGAGCAGGGTTGGCTAACGCACTGTCAGGAGCGTGCGCGGTTGGTTCACGAAACTGCCTGTTCCGGGTTTCTAGAGCGTTGTCAGGCCCGGCCGGCCGGGTTAGCGGGTTGCCAGACCCAACTTGACGACATTCAGTGCGGCGCGGGTAAACGGCGGGAGTAACTATGACTCTCTTAAGGTATATAAGGAGGGGGGCCCATGGGCCAGCAAGGAGTTTCTGATGAACATCGGCCGGGACATTTTGACGGCGGGGCAAGAACTAGTTGTTATTGAGGGCGAAGGGTTTGTCCTCAGCTGGTTGATTGTCGAATTGTCGGGACTGCCGGGCCGGTTAACGATTTGCCCGGCCGGCTTGGTTAACCATTTGCCCGAGCCGGGTTGGTTACCGAATTGTCAGGGTTGGGCTTGGTTAACCATTTGCCCGAGCCGGGTTGGTTAATGAATTGCCATGGCCGGGTTGGTTAACGCAGTTTCAGGGTTGGGCTTGATTAACGATTTGCCCGAGCAGGGTTGGCTAACGCACTGTCAGGAGCGTGCGCGGTTGGTTCACGAAACTGCCTGTTCCGGGTTTCTAGAGCGTTGTCAGGCCCGGCCGGCCGGGTTAGCGGGTTGCCAGACCCAACTTGACGAAATTCAGTGCGGCGCGGGTAAACGGCGGGAGTAACTATGACTCTCTTAAGGTAAGGAGGGGGGCCCATGGGCCAGCAAGGAGTTTCTGATGAACATCGGCCGGGACATTTTGACGGCGGGGCAAGAACTAGTTGTTATTGAGGGCGAAGGGTTTGTCCTCAGCTGGTTGATTGTCGAATAGTCGGGGCTGCCGGGCCGGTTACCGATTTGCCCGGCCGGCTTGGTTAACCATTTGCCCGGGCCGGGTTGGTTAACGAATTGTCAGGGTTGGGCTTGGTTAACCATTTGCCCGAGCCGGGTTGGTTAATGAATTGCCATGGCCGGGTTGGTTAACGCAGTTTCAGGGTTGGGCTTGATTAACGATTTGCCCGAGCAGGGTTGGCTAACGCACTGTCAGGAGCGTGCGCGGTTGGTTCACGAAACTGCCTGTTCCGGGTTTCTAGAGCGTTGTCAGGCCCGGCCGGCCGGGTTAGCGGGTTGCCAGACCCAACTTGACGAAATTCAGTGCGGCGCGGGTAAACGGCGGGAGTAACTATGACTCTCTTAAGGTAAGGAGGGGGGCCCATGGGCCAGCAAGGAGTTTCTGATGAACATCGGCCGGGACATTTTGACGGCGGGGCAAGAACTAGTTGTTATTGAGGGCGAAGGGTTTGTCCTCAGCTGGTTGATTGTCGAATAGTCGGGGCTGCCGGGCCGGTTACCGATTTGCCCGGCCGGCTTGGTTAACCATTTGCCCGGGCCGGGTTGGTTAACGAATTGTCAGGGTTGGGCTTGGTTAACCATTTGCCCGGGCCGGGTTGGTTAGCGAATTGCCATGGTTGGGTTGGTTAACGAATTGTCGGGTTTGGGCTTGGTTAACGACTTGACCGTGCAGGGTTGGTTAACGCCTTGTCAGGAGCGTGCGCGGTTGGTTCACGAAACTGCCTGTTCCGGGTTTCTAGAGCGTTGTCAGGCCCGGCCGGCCGGGTTAGCGGGTTGCCAGACCCAACTTGACGAAATTCAGTGCAGCGCGGGTAAACGGCGGGAGTAACTATGACTCTCTTAAGGTAAGGAGGGGGGGCACATGGGCCAGCAAGGAGTTTCTGATGAACATCGGCCGGGACATTTTGACGGCGGGGCAAGAACTAGTTGTTATTGAGGGCGAAGGGTTTGTCCTCAGCTGGTTGATTGTCGAATTGTCGGGACTGCCGGGCCGGTTAACGATTTGCCCGGCCGGCTTGGTTAACCATTTGCCCGAGCCGGGTTGTTTAGCGAATTGCCATGTATGGGTTGGTTAACGAATTGTCGGGTTTGGGCTTGGTTAACGACTTGATGTGCAGGGTTGGTTAACGAATTGTCGGGGTTGGGTTTGGTTAACGATTTGCCCGAGCAGGGTTGTTTAGCGAATTGTCAAGGGTTCGGCTTGGTTAACGACTTGACCGTGCAGGGTTGGTTAGCCCATTGTCAGGAGCGTGCGCGGTTGGTTCACGAAACTGCCTGTTCCGGGTTTCGAGAGCGTTGTCAGGCCCGGCCGGCCGGGTTAGCGGCTTGCCAGACCCAACTTAACGAAATTCATTGCAGCGCGGGTAATCGGCGGGAGTCGCTTGGTTAACGTTATGGCCGGGCCAGGCTGGTTAATCAATTGTCCAGGCCCGGTTGGTTACCCAATTGGCCAGGCCGGGGTGGATAACGAATTGGCTAGTCTCGGTTGGTTAACCAATTGCCCGGGCCGGGCCGGGTTGGTTAACGAATTGTCCGGGTCAGACTGGTTAATGAATTGGCATGTCCGAGTAGGTTAACGAATTGCCAGAGCCAGCTTGGTTAACGAATTGTCCGGCTGGGTTGGTGCACTCATTGCCAGGACAGGGTTGTTCAATGAATTGTCCGTTCCCAGTTGGTTCACGAATTGGCAAGGCCAGGGTGGTTAAGGAATTGTCCGGGCCAGGTTGGTTAACGAATTGCCCGTCCTGGCTGGTTAACGAATTGTCAGGGTCAGGTTGGTTAACGAATTGCCATGGCCGTGTAGGTTAACGAATTGCCAGAGCCAGCTTGGTTAACGAATTGTCCGGCCGGGTTGGTTAACGAATTGTCCGTTCCCAGTTGGTTCACGAATTGGCAAGGCCAGGGTGGTTAAGGAATTGTCCGGGCCAGGTTGGTTAACGAATTGCCCGTCCTGGCTGGTTAACGAATTGTCAGGGTCAGGTTGGTTAACGAATTGCCATGGCCGTGTAGGTTAACGAATTGCCAGAGCCAGCTTGGTTAACGAATTGTCCGGCCGGGTTGGTTAACGAATTGTCCGTTCCCAGTTGGTTCACGAATTGGCAAGGACAGGGTGGTTAACGAATTGTCCGGCCGGGTTGGTGCACTCATTGCCAGGACAGGGTTGGTTACCGAATTGTCCGTTCCCAGTTGGTTCACGAATTGGAAAACCAGGGTGGTTAAAGTATTGTCCGGGCCTGGTTGGTTAACGAATTGCCCGTCCTGGTTGGTTAACGAATTGTCCGGGTCAGGTTGGTTAACGAATTGCCAGGGTCTGGTTGGTTACCGAATTGTCCGGCCGGGTTGGTGCACTCATTGCCAGGACAGGGTTGGTTGACGAATTGCCCGTCCTGGTTGGTTAACGAATTGCCAGGGTCTGGTTGGTTACCGAATTGTCCGGCCGGGTTGGTGCACTCATTGCCAGGACAGGGTTGGTTGACGAATTGCCCGTCCTGGTTGGTTAACGAATTGCCAGGGTCTGGTTGGTTACCGAATTGTCCGGCCGGGTTGGTGCACTCATTGCCAGGACAGGGTTGGTTGACGAATTGCCCGTCCTGGTTGGTTAACGAATTGCCAGGGTCTGGTTGGTTACCGAATTGTCCGGCCGGGTTGGTGCACTCATTGCCAGGACAGGGTTGGTTAACGAATTGTCAGGGTCAGGTTGGTTAACGAATTGCCATGGCCGGGTAGGCTAACGAATTGCCAGAGCCAGCTTGGTTAACGAATTGTCCGGCCGGGTTGGTTAACGAATTGTCCCGGCCAGGTTGGTTAACGAATTGCCAGAGCCAGCTTGGTTAACGAATTGTCCGGCCGGGTTGGTGCACTCATTGCCAGGACAAGGTTGGTTAACGAATTGCCCGGTTCCGAATGGTTAACGAATTGCCCGGTCCCGTTCGGTTCACGAATTGCCCGCCCGCTGATTGTTAACTTTTCGCACCGGCGGGGGATGGCTTGGGTAACGAGCCTCCAAGATCTGTCGGTTAACCATTTGCCCGGTGGCAATTCGTTAACCAAGTCCGCTCCGGAAGTCTGGATGGGGGTCGGATTTGCCGGCCGAGGCCGACCCGGAGTTCCAGAGGCTCGGCCGCCGGGGTCAGATTCGGCCGCCCCTTTGACACATGCAATTTCTGTACGGGGGCATTGGCGGGGTTCCTGCAGATATATAGGGAGGCCGTTTTCACGAGTTGTTGAAGTATTCGGTAGATGGCACCGGCCTCCCCAATTGGTTAACCCGGGCCACGCGGCAGCTTTTCTGCACGATTCCGAAGATTGCTGGTATGGATTTTCGGACAAATACCCAATTGCGGAAGTCTGTCAGCGGGACCTATTCGCAGGCCCATGCCTGCCGAGGGGCGGCATTTTCCGTATGACTACCGGTGCTCCGGCCGCCGAATGGAAACCTTGCCCGAATGAATTTCTGACAAAGTCCCGAGGCGGGAGCCAGTAAGGGGACGTATTCGGCGGGCCGTGCCGGCCGAGCGGCGGCATTTTCGGAGGGACAACCGCAGGTCCCGCCGTCGATCCGAGACCTTGGCTGAAGAGTCGAAAGTAATCTAAGTCCCGACTCGGAAGTCAGAATGAAGGCGACTTCGGGGCCCTCCTGCCGACCGAGGCGGCCGATCGACGGCGGCACTACCGGAGGGCCGCCCGCCGAGCCAGCCGCGTGCCCTCGGCGCCACGCCGGTTAACCAATTGCCGTCGGAAGCCTGTGAAGGTCGGATCTGCCCCGTCGGGCGGGCCCGAGGTCCCCCGCGACCGGCATGAGCTCCGGGCGTCGTGCCGCCGGTTTGACACATGTCATTGTTGCACGGTCTGTCGCGGCTCTGGTTAACGAGTTAGGCCCGGAAGTCACTATGGGGGTCGGATTTGCCCCGCCTGGCGGGGCCAGAGTGCGACCTTCCCGGCAGGACTTCCGGGAGGCATCCCGCCGACTTGACACATGCAATTTCTGTACGGGGGGATTGGCGGGGTTCCCGGAGATTTACGGGAACACGTTTTCCAGACACACTTAGCAGGGTGACTAGTGGTACGGTTGACACAGTGCAGAGTTCTAAGTGAGCCTTACTCAATTGTGACTCAGTAAGCGGGAGGCCGGGCGAGCTCCGACTTACAATGATAAAAGCTTTTTTTCGCTATTTCCGAAAAAAATGACAAAGTCCAAGAACGCAGCGGGGGCTGCGGACAGACAGAGTCTGAGCGCGGACCGCGGGCGGCGGCCGGCAGACCGACGGTGGCAAAAGCTTTTATATCGATCCGAAAAGCAAAGAGGCATTGTGTGTACCAAGACGGAGAAGGGACAAGCCTGCCGCTGGTGCCCTCGCGAGTGTCGTCTGCGTTAGACCTCTGTTCCC
>NC_092385.1:81702438-81704938 GCF_030028105.1 Mobula birostris
AACGAGAAGAGGGTGACGAAACTCTTGAGTAAGAAGAGGCCGGGAAGGAAGGACAGTGTGTGGGCCGAGTGGGAGACGGAGCTCCTCAGAAAACTTGATAAAATGTTGGAAGGGAAGAAGCAGATTAACGTGGCAATTGGAAAGATCTTGACCACGAAAACACCTAAACAGATCTCCGACAAAAGGAGAATCCTGCTTAAGGAGCGAGTAGAGGGCAGACAGGCTGAGGAGCAGGTCGGCCCGGTAACAGCAGTCCAAGAGCCAGAACCCGAGGTTCCGCCAGTAGTAGACCAACCTGTTCAGAGAACCAAGAAAATTAAGAGGAGGATTCTTGGCCAGACACCAGAGGACTTTCTGGAGAGTCTGGATCAAGCAGAAGGATTGCTTGGGAACATCAGGAACAAGGAAGACTTTGCTGAAGGGGTTGGAATCCTGGAGGGAGTCTCGGAGTTGGTGTTGGACAAATACTCGCGTAAGAAACGTGGAAATAAGAGAGGCAGAAGGAATATGGAAAGGACGGAGGGATACCAGAGACCGAACAGTGGAAACACCAAGAGAACTGGTGCGAAGAAGGCAGCCTATCGAGCGGCCCAAACACTCTTCCAGAAGGACAGGAAGCGGCTGGCTAGACAGATCATGGGGGCGCCAGGCCCTAGCCAGTGTGTTTTGAAGAAGGAAGAGGTGTTCATTCGCTTCCGAGACAAACTTGGGGTCGTGAATAACAAGGCTGACCTTCGGGGAATGGCGGACCATAGTACTCCATTTGACACAATCGAAATGATGAAGGAGATTGAGAAGGATGAGATCGAGGAGGCTCTAGAGGAGGTGAAGAAAGATACGGCCGCGGGTCCAGATGGAATTAAGAAGGAGGACCTGGAGAATATCATGGCCGAGAACGAGCAACTCCTGCCGCGGCTTTTCTCACTTTGGTTGAAGTCCGGTACCATCCCGGAATGCCTTAAGAGGAGCAGAACGGTGCTTATCCCGAAAACTGAGGATGTAGAGGAACTTAAAAGCCTGGATAACTGGAGACCCATCACGATTGGGCCACTGTTGCTGAGATTGTTCACGAAAATTCTCGCCAAACGACTCAGTGAAGCAGCGAAGATCTGCCCAAGACAGAAGGGTTTTCTGGCAAAAACTCCGGGTTGTAATGAGAACATCGCCATCCTCAGAAACATCATTAATGGGTCCAAGAGGCAAAAAGAAAATCTGGCGATAGTGTTCGTGGATTTAGCAAAGGCCTTTGACTCTGTGGGCCATAAGCTGATCCAGAAGGCACTCGCAAGAGTGGGGGCACCACAGCGATTCAGAAAGTTAGTCGAAGACCTGTACACCAACACAACAACGGTGGTGGAGGTCGGAGAGGAACGGACTGACAAAATCGTTGTGAGAAAAGGGGTCAAGCAAGGAGACCCCATGTCACCAATTCTCTTTAACATCGCCATGGACCCACTGATAAGCACATTGGAAAGAGACGGGAGAGGAGTGGAACTGGATGCAGGGGTCAGCTGCACGGCACTGGCATTTGCGGATGACATAGCACTCCTAAGTAGCTCCTATGAAGGGATGGTTGAAAACCTTGAGATCCTGAACAGGTTCTGCAAGGCAACCGGGCTTGAGGTGAACGTGAGGAAAACGAAAGGTTTCTACTATGAATGTAAAAGAAAAACGTATTTGTACAACGCGAAGGAGGAATGGAAACTGGAAGGGAAAAACATACAGTTTGTCCCACCAGGAGAGATTGAAAAGTACCTCGGGGCGAAGATAGACCCGTGGTGCGGCGTGAGAGATGACAAGTGGAACGAGAAACTGGACACGTGGTTCCACAGTCTGAGGGCAGCAAAGCTTAAACCACTCCAAAAGATCGAGCTCATGAGGACGTTCATGATCCCAAGGATGTACTACCATCTCACCCTCATTGAAGCGTCGCAGAACAACCTGAGAGAGCTGGACCGTCTGATCAGGAAAGCGGCCAAGGAGATCCTCCACCTACCCCAGGATACAGCAGATGGAATACTGTATGCCAGGAATAAGGATGGAGGGCTAAGCCTACCGAAGTTGGAGGCGATGATACCGATAGCCGTGATCAGGAAAAGGCTGGCGTTGGAGCTCTCGAAGGACAGGGTGATCAAAGCGTCATTCACCATGGCCGATGAGGACAACCAGGCAAAAATCAAGAGTCTGGCTAGTCTCCAAGTGCTGAAGGATGTCATGGGAGAGGAGGAGTTCGACATTCGACCATACATGGTGGAGAGGCCGAGAGCCCCTGGTGGAGGTTACGACTTCTTTGGGGAGAGGATGGAGGAGGAGGTGAGCGGACCACCCAAATTCGAGTTGGACTGGCGGACGGCCGAATTCGAAAAGTGGGCCAAGCTAACTATACAGGGATCCGGGATCAGGGACTTCAAGAACAATGAGCCATCTAATTGGTGGTTGAAAAACCATGAAGGCTGGAAAGGATACCAGATAGTGGATGCTTTGCTGCTAAGATGTGGAC
>NC_092385.1:81709938-81756508 GCF_030028105.1 Mobula birostris
GGGGCAAGAACTAGTTGTTGTTGAGGGCGAAGGGTTTGTCCTCAGCTGGTTGATTGTCGAATTGTCGGGACTGCCGGGCCGGTTAACGATTTGCCCGGCCGGCTTGGTTAACCATTTGCCCGAGCCGGGTTGGTTACCGAATTGTCAGGGTTGGGCTTGGTTAACCATTTGCCCGAGCCGGGTTGGTTAATGAATTGCCATGGCCGGGTTGGTTAACGAATTGTCGGGTTTGGGCTTGGTTAACGACTTGACCGTGCAGGGTTGGTTAACGCCTTGTCAGGAGCGTGCGCGGTTGGTTCACGAAGAGGGGGGGGCCCATGGGCCAGCAAGGAGTTTCTGATGAACATCGGCCGGGACATTTTGACGGCGGGGCAAGAACTAGTTGTTATTGAGGGCGAAGGGTTTGTCCTCAGCTGGTTGATTGTCGAATTGTCGGGACTGCCGGGCCGGATAACGATTTGCCCGGCCGGCTTGGTTAACCATTTGCCCGAGCCGGGTTGGTTACCGAATTGTCCGGGTTGGGCTTGGTTAACCATTTGTACGAGCCGGGTTGGTTAGTGAATTGCCATGGCCGGGTTGGTTAACGCAGTTTCAGGGTTGGGCTTGATTAACGATTTGCCCGAGCAGGGTTGGCTAACGCATTGTCAGGAGCGTGCGCGGTTGGTTCACGAAACTGCCTGTTCCGGGTTTCTAGAGCGTCGTCAGGCCCGGCCGGCCGGGTTAGCGGGTTGCCAGACCCAACTTGACGAAATTCAGGGCGGCGCGGGTAAACGGCGGGAGTAACTATGACTGGGCCAGCAAGGAGTTTCTGATGAACATCGGCCGGGACATTTTGACGGCGGGGCAAGAACTAGTTGTTATTGAGGGCGAAGGGTTTGTCCTCAGCTGGTTGATTGTCGAATTGTCGGGACTGCCGGGCCGGTTAACGATTTGCCCGGCCGGCTTGGTTAACTATTTGCCCGGGCCGGGTTGGTTAACTAATTGTCAGGGTTGGGCTTGGTTAACCATTTGCCTGAGCCGGGTTGGTTAATGAATTGCCATGGCCGGGTTGATTAACGCATTGTCAGGGTTGGGCTTGGTTAACGATTTGCCCGAGCAGGGCGGGTGAACGCATTGTCAGGAGCGTGCGCGGTTGGTTCACGAAACTGCCTGTTCCGGGTTTCTAGAGCGTTGTCAGGCCCGGCCGGCCGGGTTAGCGGGTTGCCAGACCCAACTTGACGACATTCAGTGCGGCGCGGGTAAACGGCGGGAGTAACTATGACTCTCTTAAGGTAAGGAGGGGGGCCCATGGGCCAGCAAGGAGTTTCTGATGAACATCGGCCGGGACATTTCGACGGCGGGGCAAGACGTAGTTGTTTTTGAGGGCGAAGGGTTTGTCCTCAGCTGGTTGATTGCCGAATTGTCGGGACTGCCGGGCCGGTTACCGATTTGCCCGGCCGGCTTGGTTAACCATTTGCCCGAGCCGGGTTGGTTAGTGAATTGCCATGGCCGGGTTGGTTAACGCAGTTTCAGGGTTGGGCTTGATTAACGATTTGCCCGAGCAGGGTTGGCTAACGCATTGTCAGGAGCGTGCGCGGTTGGTTCACGAAACTGCCTGTTCCGGGTTTCTAGAGCGTCGTCAGGCCCGGCCGGCCGGGTTAGCGGGTTGCCAGACCCAACTTGACGAAATTCAGGGCGGCGCGGGTAAACGGCGGGAGTAACTATGACTCTCTTAAGGTAAGGAGGGGGGCCCATGGGCCAGCAAGGAGTTTCTGATGAACATCGGCCGGGACATTTTGACGGCGGGGCAAGAACTAGTTGTTATTGAGGGCGAAGGGTTTGTCCTCAGCTGGTTGATTGTCGAATTGTCGGGACTGCCGGGCCGGTTAACGATTTGCCCGGCCGGCTTGGTTAACTATTTGCCCGGGCCGGGTTGGTTAACTAATTGTCAGGGTTGGGCTTGGTTAACCATTTGCCTGAGCCGGGTTGGTTAATGAATTGCCATGGCCGGGTTGATTAACGCATTGTCAGGGTTGGGCTTGGTTAACGATTTGCCCGAGCAGGGCGGGTGAACGCATTGTCAGGAGCGTGCGCGGTTGGTTCACGAAACTGCCTGTTCCGGGTTTCTAGAGCGTTGTCAGGCCCGGCCGGCCGGGTTAGCGGGTTGCCAGACCCAACTTGACGACATTCAGTGCGGCGCGGGTAAACGGCGGGAGTAACTATGACTCTCTTAAGGTAAGGAGGGGGGCCCATGGGCCAGCAAGGAGTTTCTGATGAACATCGGCCGGGACATTTCGACGGCGGGGCAAGACGTAGTTGTTTTTGAGGGCGAAGGGTTTGTCCTCAGCTGGTTGATTGCCGAATTGTCGGGACTGCCGGGCCGGTTACCGATTTGCCCGGCCGGCTTGGTTAACCATTTGCCCGAGCCGGGTTGGTTAGTGAATTGCCATGGCCGGGTTGGTTAACGCAGTTTCAGGGTTGGGCTTGATTAACGATTTGCCCGAGCAGGGTTGGCTAACGCACTGTCAGGAGCGTGCGCGGTTGGTTCACGAAACTGCCTGTTCCGGGTTTCTAGAGCGTTGTCAGGCCCGGCCGGCCGGGTTAGCGGGTTGCCAGACCCAACTTGACGACATTCAGTGCGGCGCGGGTAAACGGCGGGAGTAACTATGACTCTCTTAAGGTATATAAGGAGGGGGGCCCATGGGCCAGCAAGGAGTTTCTGATGAACATCGGCCGGGACATTTCGACGGCGGGGCAAGACGTAGTTGTTTTTGAGGGCGAAGGGTTTGTCCTCAGCTGGTTGATTGCCGAATTGTCGGGACTGCCGGGCCGGTTACCGATTTGCCCGGCCGGCTTGGTTAACCATTTGCCCGAGCCGGGTTGGTTAGTGAATTGCCATGGCCGGGTTGGTTAACGCAGTTTCAGGGTTGGGCTTGATTAACGATTTGCCCGAGCAGGGTTGGCTAACGCACTGTCAGGAGCGTGCGCGGTTGGTTCACGAAACTGCCTGTTCCGGGTTTCTAGAGCGTTGTCAGGCCCGGCCGGCCGGGTTAGCGGGTTGCCAGACCCAACTTGACGACATTCAGTGCGGCGCGGGTAAACGGCGGGAGTAACTATGACTCTCTTAAGGTATATAAGGAGGGGGGCCCATGGGCCAGCAAGGAGTTTCTGATGAACATCGGCCGGGACATTTTGACGGCGGGGCAAGAACTAGTTGTTATTGAGGGCGAAGGGTTTGTCCTCAGCTGGTTGATTGTCGAATTGTCGGGACTGCCGGGCCGGTTAACGATTTGCCCGGCCGGCTTGGTTAACCATTTGCCCGAGCCGGGTTGGTTACCGAATTGTCAGGGTTGGGCTTGGTTAACCATTTGCCTGAGCCGGGTTGGTTAATGAATTGCCATGGCCGGGTTGATTAACGCATTGTCAGGGTTGGGCTTGGTTAACGATTTGCCCGAGCAGGGCGGGTGAACGCATTGTCAGGAGCGTGCGCGGTTGGTTCACGAAACTGCCTGTTCCGGGTTTCTAGAGCGTTGTCAGGCCCGGCCGGCCGGGTTAGCGGGTTGCCAGACCCAACTTGACGACATTCAGTGCGGCGCGGGTAAACGGCGGGAGTAACTATGACTCGGAGGGGGGCCCATGGGCCAGCAAGGAGTTTCTGATGAACATCGGCCGGGACATTTCGACGGCGGGGCAAGACGTAGTTGTTTTTGAGGGCGAAGGGTTTGTCCTCAGCTGGTTGATTGCCGAATTGTCGGGACTGCCGGGCCGGTTACCGATTTGCCCGGCCGGCTTGGTTAACCATTTGCCCGAGCCGGGTTGGTTAGTGAATTGCCATGGCCGGGTTGGTTAACGCAGTTTCAGGGTTGGGCTTGATTAACGATTTGCCCGAGCAGGGTTGGCTAACGCACTGTCAGGAGCGTGCGCGGTTGGTTCACGAAACTGCCTGTTCCGGGTTTCTAGAGCGTTGTCAGGCCCGGCCGGCCGGGTTAGCGGGTTGCCAGACCCAACTTGAGGAAATTCAGTGCGGCGCGGGTAAACGGCGGGAGTAACTATGACTCTCTTAAGGTAAGGAGGGGGGCCCATGGGCCAGCAAGGAGGTTCTGATGAACATCGGCCGGGACATTTTGACGGCGGGGCAAGAACTAGTTGTTATTGAGGGCGAAGGGTTTGTCCTCAGCTGGTTGATTGTCGAATTGTCGGGACTGCCGGGCCGGTTAACGATTTGCCCGGCCGGCTTGGTTAACCATTTGCCCGAGCCGGGTTGGTTACCGAATTGTCAGGGTTGGGCTTGGTTAACCATTTGCCTGAGCCGGGTTGGTTAATGAATTGCCATGGCCGGGTTGATTAACGCATTGTCAGGGTTGGGCTTGGTTAACGATTTGCCCGAGCAGGGCGGGTGAACGCATTGTCAGGAGCGTGCGCGGTTGGTTCACGAAACTGCCTGTTCCGGGTTTCTAGAGCGTTGTCAGGCCCGGCCGGCCGGGTTAGCGGGTTGCCAGACCCAACTTGACGACATTCAGTGCGGCGCGGGTAAACGGCGGGAGTAACTATGACTCTCTTAAGGTAAGGAGGGGGGCCCATGGGCCAGCAAGGAGTTTCTGATGAACATCGGCCGGGACATTTCGACGGCGGGGCAAGACGTAGTTGTTTTTGAGGGCGAAGGGTTTGTCCTCAGCTGGTTGATTGCCGAATTGTCGGGACTGCCGGGCCGGTTACCGATTTGCCCGGCCGGCTTGGTTAACCATTTGCCCGGGCCGGGTTGGTTAACGAATTGTCAGGTTTGGGCTTGGTTAACCATTTGCCCGGGCCGGGTTGGTTAGCGAATTGTCATGGTTGGGTTGGTTAACGAATTGTCGGGTTTGGGCTTGGTTAACGATTTGCCCGAGCAGGGTGGGTGAACACATTGTCAGGAGCGTGCGCAGTTGGTTCACGAAACTGCCTGTTCCGGGTTTCTAGAGCGTTGTCAGGCCCGGCCGGCCGGGTTAGCGGCTTGCCAGACCCAACTTGACGAAATTCAGTGCGGCGCGGGTAAACGGCGGGAGTAACTATGACTCTCTTAAGGTAAGGAGGGGGGCCCATGGGCCAGCAAGGAGTTTCTGATGAACCTCGGCCGGGACATTTTGACGGCGGGGCAAGAACTAGTTGTTATTGAGGGCGAAGGGTTTGTCCTCAGCGGGTTGATTGTCGAATTGTCGGGACTGCCGGGCCGGTTAGCGATTTGCCCGGCCGGCTTGGTTAACCATTTGCCCGAGCCGGGTTGGTTACCGAATTGTCTGGGTTGGGCTTGGTTAACCATTTGCCCGGGCCGGGTTGGTTAGCGAATTGCCATGGTTGGGTTGGTTATCGAATTGTCGGGTTTGGGCTTGGTTAACGATTTGCCCGAGCAGGGTGGGTGAACGCATTGTCAGGAGCGTGCGCGGTTGGTTCACGAAACTGCCTGTTCCGGGTTTCTAGAGCGTTGTCAGGCCCGGCCGGCCGGGTTAGCGGCTTGCCAGACCCAACTTGACGAAATTCAGTGCGGCGCGGGTAAACGGCGGGAGTAACTATGACTCTCTTAAGGTATATAAGGAGGGGGGCCCATGGGCCAGCAAGGAGTTTCTGATGAACATCGGCCGGGACATTTTGACGGCGGGGCAAGACGTCGTTGTTATTGAGGGTGAAGGGTTTGTCCTCAGCTGGTTGATTGTCGAATAGTCGGGGCTGCCGGGCCGGTTACCGATTTGCCCGGCCGGCTTGGTTAACCATTTGCCCGGGCCGGGTTGGTTAACGAATTGTCAGGGTTGGGCTTGGTTAACCATTTGCCCGGGCCGGGTTGGTTAGCGAATTGCCATGGTTGGGTTGGTTAACGAATTGTCGGGTTTGGGCTTGGTTAACGACTTGACCGTGCAGGGTTGGTTAACGCCTTGTCAGGAGCGTGCGCGGTTGGTTCACGAAACTGCCTGTTCCGGGTTTCTAGAGCGTTGTCAGGCCCGGCCGGCCGGGTTAGCGGCTTGCCAGACCCAACTTGACGAAATTCAGTGCGGCGCGGGTAAACGGCGGGAGTAACTATGACTCTCTTAAGGTGGAGGGGGGCCCATGGGCCAGCAAGGAGTTTCTGATGAACATCGGCCGGGACATTTTGACGGCGGGGCAAGAACTAGTTGTTATTGAGGGCGAAGGGTTTGTCCTCAGCGGGTTCATTGTCGAATTGTCGGGACTGCCGGGCCGGTTAGCGATTTGCCCGGCCGGCTTGGTTAACCATTTGCCCGAGCCGGGTTGGTTACCGAATTGTCTGGGTTGGGCTTGGTTAACCATTTGCCCGGGCCGGGTTGGTTAGCGAATTGCCATGGTTGGGTTGGTTATCGAATTAGGGTTAGGGTTAGGGTTAGGTTGAGAGTATGCGGGCAGTGGGCAAATCAGCCCTCTTGTGCTTTTTGATCTCCTCACTTGAGATTCAATTTCACGCGACCCTGCCACTTTGATCTGGCCCCCGCCTTCATTAACCAGGTCCAACACTTGCCTTTCTTGGATCTTGCCCCTCCTGACAAAGGTAATCGGGTTTGTGGGGGAGTGGCCAGGGTTAGTCGGGGTGTGCCTAGGGTTTGTGGGGGTGTGGCATGATCTCTGGGATGTGCCGAGGGTTTGTGGGGGTGTGTGCCCCCTTGGACTTTAGGATTAGGTTTGAGTGTTGGGCTGGTGGATGTATATGGGTTAGGTTGAGAGTATGCGGGCAGTGGGCAAATCAGCCCTCTTGTGCTTTTTGATCTCCTCACTTGAGATTCAATTTCACGCGACCCTGCCACTTTGATCTGGCCCACGCCTTCATTAACCAGGTCCAACACTTGCCTTTCTTGGATCTTGCCCCTCCTGACAAAGGTAATCGGGTTTGTGGGGGAGTGGCCAGGGTTAGTCGGGGTGTGCCTAGGGTTTGTGGGGGTGTGGCATGATCTCTGGGATGTGCCGAGGGTTTGTGGGGGTGTGTGCCCCCTTGGACTTTAGGATTAGGTTTGAGTGTTGGGCTGGTGGATGTATATGGGTTAGGTTGAGAGTATGCGGGCAGTGGGCAAATCAGCCCTCTTGTGCTTTTTGATCTCCTCACTTGAGATTCAATTTCACGCGACCCTGCCACTTTGATCTGGCCCACGCCTTCATTAACCAGGGTTAGGGTTTGGGTTAGGGTTAGGGTTAGGGTTAGTGTTAGGTTGAGAGTATGCGGGCAGTGGGCAAATCAGCCCTCTTGTGCTTTTTGATCTCCTCACTTGAGATTCAATTTCACGCGACCCTGCCACTTTGATCTGGCCCACGCCTTCATTAACCAGGTCCAACACTTGCCTTTCTTGGATCTTGCCCCTCCTGACAAAGGTAATCGGGTTTGTGGGGGAGTGGCCAGGGTTAGTCGGGGTGTGCCTAGGGTTTGTGGGGGTGTGGCATGATCTCTGGGATGTGCCGAGGGTTTGTGGGGGTGTGTGCCCCCTTGGACTTTAGGATTAGGTTTGAGTGTTGGGCTGGTGGATGTATATGTGTGACTGGGAGAGGTAAGGCTGCAGAGTTTTGAGTGGTGAGGTATGAGGTGCTATGGGACTTAGGCTCGAGTGGTGAAGCCAGGTGAATCTGGCCCATGCCTTTCATTATCGTGGTCCGACACCACTTGGTTCAATGGACCGGGTGTGCACTGGGACACATCATCAGTAATGCATCCTCGGATCATGGGGTGTTTCGGGTCTTTCATCATTAAACACCCTCCCCGAGTTGACCCAGCCGGAGTTGATCAAGCTCGGCTTGTGTTTTCCCATGGAACAGGATAATGAGAGGCATGTAACTATGAGGGTAATGACGTTTTTAAACATCATTACCTGGCATCTGTATGCCTGGGATTGCATGGGTTAAATTGACAGTGTTTACTGGGCATTCGGTGTCTCTGCACCTGAGTTTAGTGGTGACTGGTTTTCTGTGGACCCAGCTTGGGTTTAACTTTCTGGTTCTCTCTCGCCTTTTGGGCATCTGGGCTTTTTTGTTGGCATTTTGTCGACCGGGAGAATGAAGAGCGTGTCACTGTTAGGTTAGGTTGAGAGTATGCGGGCAGTGGGCAAATCAGCCCTCTTGTGCTTTTTGATCTCCTCACTTGAGATTCAATTTCACGCGACCCTGCCACTTTGATCTGGCCCACGCCTTCATTAACCAGGTCCAACACTTGCCTTTCTTGGATCTTGCCCCTCCTGACAAAGGTAATCGGGTTTGTGGGGGAGTGGCCAGGGTTAGTCGGGGTGTGCCTAGGGTTTGTGGGGGTGTGGCATGATCTCTGGGATGTGCCGAGGGTTTGTGGGGGTGTGTGCCCCCTTGGACTTTAGGATTAGGTTTGAGTGTTGGGCTGGTGGATGTATATGGGTTAGGTTGAGAGTATGCGGGCAGTGGGCAAATCAGCCCTCTTGTGCTTTTTGATCTCCTCACTTGAGATTCAATTTCACGCGACCCTGCCACTTTGATCTGGCCCACGCCTTCATTAACCAGGTCCAACACTTGCCTTTCTTGGATCTTGCCCCTCCTGACAAAGGTAATCGGGTTTGTGGGGGAGTGGCCAGGGTTAGTCGGGGTGTGCCTAGGGTTTGTGGGGGTGTGGCATGATCTCTGGGATGTGCCGAGGGTTTGTGGGGGTGTGTGCCCCCTTGGACTTTAGGATTAGGTTTGAGTGTTGGGCTGGTGGATGTATATGGGTTAGGTTGAGAGTATGCGGGCAGTGGGCAAATCAGCCCTCTTGTGCTTTTTGATCTCCTCACTTGAGATTCAATTTCACGCGACCCTGCCACTTTGATCTGGCCCACGCCTTCATTAACCAGGGTTAGGGTTTGGGTTAGGGTTAGGGTTAGGGTTAGTGTTAGGTTGAGAGTATGCGGGCAGTGGGCAAATCAGCCCTCTTGTGCTTTTTGATCTCCTCACTTGAGATTCAATTTCACGCGACCCTGCCACTTTGATCTGGCCCACGCCTTCATTAACCAGGTCCAACACTTGCCTTTCTTGGATCTTGCCCCTCCTGACAAAGGTAATCGGGTTTGTGGGGGAGTGGCCAGGGTTAGTCGGGGTGTGCCTAGGGTTTGTGGGGGTGTGGCATGATCTCTGGGATGTGCCGAGGGTTTGTGGGGGTGTGTGCCCCCTTGGACTTTAGGATTAGGTTTGAGTGTTGGGCTGGTGGATGTATATGTGTGACTGGGAGAGGTAAGGCTGCAGAGTTTTGAGTGGTGAGGTATGAGGTGCTATGGGACTTAGGCTCGAGTGGTGAAGCCAGGTGAATCTGGCCCATGCCTTTCATTATCGTGGTCCGACACCACTTGGTTCAATGGACCGGGTGTGCACTGGGACACATCATCAGTAATGCATCCTCGGATCATGGGGTGTTTCGGGTCTTTCATCATTAAACACCCTCCCCGAGTTGACCCAGCCGGAGTTGATCAAGCTCGGCTTGTGTTTTCCCATGGAACAGGATAATGAGAGGCATGTAACTATGAGGGTAATGACGTTTTTAAACATCATTACCTGGCATCTGTATGCCTGGGATTGCATGGGTTAAATTGACAGTGTTTACTGGGCATTCGGTGTCTCTGCACCTGAGTTTAGTGGTGACTGGTTTTCTGTGGACCCAGCTTGGGTTTAACTTTCTGGTTCTCTCTCGCCTTTTGGGCATCTGGGCTTTTTTGTTGGCATTTTGTCGACCGGGAGAATGAAGAGCGTGTCACTGTTAGGTTAGGTTGAGAGTATGCGGGCAGTGGGCAAATCAGCCCTCTTGTGCTTTTTGATCTCCTCACTTGAGATTCAATTTCACGCGACCCTGCCACTTTGATCTGGCCCCCGCCTTCATTAACCAGGTCCAACACTTGCCTTTCTTGGATCTTGCCCCTCCTGACAAAGGTAATCGGGTTTGTGGGGGAGTGGCCAGGGTTAGTCGGGGTGTGCCTAGGGTTTGTGGGGGTGTGGCATGATCTCTGGGATGTGCCGAGGGTTTGTGGGGGTGTGTGCCCCCTTGGACTTTAGGATTAGGTTTGAGTGTTGGGCTGGTGGATGTATATGGGTTAGGTTGAGAGTATGCGGGCAGTGGGCAAATCAGCCCTCTTGTGCTTTTTGATCTCCTCACTTGAGATTCAATTTCACGCGACCCTGCCACTTTGATCTGGCCCACGCCTTCATTAACCAGGTCCAACACTTGCCTTTCTTGGATCTTGCCCCTCCTGACAAAGGTAATCGGGTTTGTGGGGGAGTGGCCAGGGTTAGTCGGGGTGTGCCTAGGGTTTGTGGGGGTGTGGCATGATCTCTGGGATGTGCCGAGGGTTTGTGGGGGTGTGTGCCCCCTTGGACTTTAGGATTAGGTTTGAGTGTTGGGCTGGTGGATGTATATGGGTTAGGTTGAGAGTATGCGGGCAGTGGGCAAATCAGCCCTCTTGTGCTTTTTGATCTCCTCACTTGAGATTCAATTTCACGCGACCCTGCCACTTTGATCTGGCCCACGCCTTCATTAACCAGGGTTAGGGTTTGGGTTAGGGTTAGGGTTAGGGTTAGTGTTAGGTTGAGAGTATGCGGGCAGTGGGCAAATCAGCCCTCTTGTGCTTTTTGATCTCCTCACTTGAGATTCAATTTCACGCGACCCTGCCACTTTGATCTGGCCTCGCATTAGGGTTAGGGTTAGGGTTAGGGTTAGGGTTAGGGTTAGGGTTAGGGTTAGGGTTAGGGTTAGGGTTAGGGTTAGGGTTAGGTTGAGAGTATGCGGGCAGTGGGCAAATCAGCCCTCTTGTGCTTTTTGATCTCCTCACTTGAGATTCAATTTCACGCGACCCTGCCACTTTGATCTGGCCCACGCCTTCATTAACCAGGTCCAACACTTGCCTTTCTTGGATCTTGCCCTTCCTGACAAAGGTAATCGGGTTTGTGGGGGTGTGGCCAGGGTTAGTCGGGGTGTGCCTTGGGTTTGTGGGGGTGTGGCATGATCACCGGGATGTGCCGAGGGTTTGTGGGGGTGTGTGCCCCCTTGGACTTTAGGTTTAGTTTTGAGTGTTGGGCTGGTGGATGTATATGTGTGACTGGGCTAGGTAAGGCTGCAGAGTTTGGGTTAGGGTTAGGGTTAGGGTTAGGTTGAGAGTATGCGGGCAGTGGGCAAATCAGCCCTCTTGTGCTTTTTGATCTCCTCACTTGAGATTCAATTTCACGCGACCCTGCCACTTTGATCTGGCCCACGCCTTCATTAACCAGGTCCAACACTTGCCTTTCTTGGATCTTGCCCTTCCTGACAAAGGTAATTGGGTTTGTGGGGGTGTGGCCAGGGTTAGTCGGGGTGTGCCTTGGGTTTGTGGGGGTGTGGCATGATCACCGGGATGTGCCGAGGGTTTGTGGGGGTGTGTGCCCCCTTGGACTTTAGGTTTAGTTTTGAGTGTTGGGCTGGTGGATGTATATGTGTGACTGGGCTAGGTAAGGCTGCAGAGTTTTGAGTGGTGAGGTATGAGGTGCTATGGGGCTTAGTGGTGAAGCCAGGTGAATCTGGCCCATGCCTTTCATTATCGTGGTCCGACACCACTTGGTTCAATGGACCGGGTGTGCACTGGGACACATCATCAGTAATGCATCCTCGGATCATGGGGTGTTTCGGGTCTTTCATCATTAGGGTTAGGTTGAGAGTATGCGGGCAGTGGGCAAATCAGCCCTCTTGTGCTTTTTGATCTCCTGACTTGAGATTCAATTTCACGCGACCCTGCCACTTTGATCTGGCCCACGCCTTCATTAACCAGGTCCAACACTTGCCTTTCTTGGATCTTGCCCCTCCTGACAAAGGTAATCGTGTTTGTGGGGGAGTGGCCAGGGTTAGTCGGGGTGTGCCTAGGGTTTGTGGGGGTGTGGCATGATCTCTGGGATGTGCCGAGGGTTTGTGGGGGTGAGTGCCCCCTTGGACTTTAGGATTAGGTTTGAGTGTTGGGCTGGTGGATGTATATGTGTGACTGGGAGAGGTAAGGCTGCAGAGTTTTGAGTGGTGAGGTATGAGGTGCTATTGGGCTTAGGCTCATGTGGTGAAGCCAGGTGAATCTGGCCCATGCCTTTCATTATCGTGGTCCGACACCACTTGGTTCAATGGACCGGGTGTGCACTGGGACACATCATCAGTAATGCATCCTCGGATCATCGGGTGTTTCGGGTCTTTCATCATTAAACACCCTCCCCGAGATGACCCAGCCGGAGTTGATCAAGCTCGGCTTGTGTTTTCCCATGGACCAGGATAATGAGAGGCATGTAACTATGACGGTAATGTTGTTTTTAAACATCATTACCTGGCATCTGTATGCCTGGGATTGCATGGGTTAAATTGACAGTGTTTACTGGGCATTCGGTGTCTCTGCACCTGAGTTTAGTGGTGACTGCTTTTCTGTGGACCCAGCTTGGGTTTAACTTTCTGGTTCTCTCTCGCCGTTTGGGCATCTGGGCTTTATTCTTGGCATTTTGTCGGCCGGGAGAATGAAGAGCGTGTCACTGTTAGGTTAGGTTGAGAGTATGCGGGCAGTGGGCAAATCAGCCCTCTTGTGCTTTTTGATCTCCTCACTTGAGATTCAATTTCACGCGACCCTGCCACTTTGATCTGGCCCACGCCTTCATTAACCAGGTCCAACACTTGCCTTTCTTGGATCTTGCCCCTCCTGACAAAGGTAATCGGGTTTGTGGGGGAGTGGCCAGGGTTAGTCGGGGTGTGCCTCGGGTTTGTGGGGGTGTGGCATGATCTGTGGGATGTGCCGAGGGTTTGTGGGGGTGTGTGCCCCCTTGGACTTTAGGATTAGGTTTGAGTGTTGGGCTGGTGGATGTATATGTGTGACTGGGATAGGTAAGGCTGCAGAGTTTGGAGTGGTGAGGTATGAGGTGCTGTGGCGCATAGGCCCCTGTGGTCAAGCCAGGTGAATCTGGCCCATGCCTTTCATTATCATGGTCCGACACCACTTGGTTCTATGGACCGGGTGTGCACTGGGACACATCATCAGTAATGCATCCTCGGATCATGGGGTGTTTCGGGTCTTTCATCATTAAACACCCTCCCCGAGATGACCCAGCCGGAGTTGATCAAGCTCGGCTTGTGTTTTCCCATGGACCAGGATAATGAGAGACATGTAACTATGATGGTAATGTTGTTTTTAAACATCATTACCTGGCATCTGTATGCCTGGGATTGCATGGGTTAAATTGACAGTGTTTACTGGGCATTCGGTGTCTCTGCACCTGAGTTTAGTGGTGACTGCTTTTCTGTGGACCCAGCTTGGGTTTAACTTTCTGGTTCTCTCTCGCCGTTTGGGCATCTGGGCTTTATTCTTGGCATTTTGTCGGCCGGGAGAATGAAGAGCGTGTCACTGTTAGGTTAGGTTGAGAGTATGCGGGCAGTGGGCAAATCAGCCCTCTTGTGCTTTTTGATCTCCTCACTTGAGATTCAATTTCACGCGACCCTGCCACTTTGATCTGGCCCACGCCTTCATTAACCAGGTCCAACACTTGCCTTTCTTGGATCTTGCCCCTCCTGACAAAGGTAATCGGGTTTGTGGGGGAGTGGCCAGGGTTAGTCGGGGTGTGCCTCGGGTTTGTGGGGGTGTGGCATGATCTGTGGGATGTGCCGAGGGTTTGTGGGGGTGTGTGCCCCCTTGGACTTTAGGATTAGGTTTGAGTGTTGGGCTGGTGGATGTATATGTGTGACTGGGATAGGTAAGGCTGCAGAGTTTGGAGTGGTGAGGTATGAGGTGCTGTGGCGCATAGGCCCCTGTGGTCAAGCCAGGTGAATCTGGCCCATGCCTTTCATTATCATGGTCCGACACCACTTGGTTCTATGGACCGGGTGTGCACTGGGACACATCATCAGTAATGCATCCTCGGATCATGGGGTGTTTCGGGTCTTTCATCATTAAACACCCTCCCGAGATGACCCAGCCGGAGTTGATCAAGCTCGGCTTGTGTTTTCCCATGGACCAGGATAATGAGAGACATGTAACTATGAGGGTAATGACGTTTTTAAACATCATTACCTGGCATCTGTATGCCTGGGATTGCATGGGTTAAATTGACAGTGTTTACTGGGCATTCGGTGTCTCTGCACCTGAGTTTAGTGGTGGCTTGTTTTCTGTGGACCCAGCTTGGGTTTAACTTTCTGGTTCTCTCTTGCCGTTTGGGCATCTGGGCTTTGTTCTTGGCATTTTGTCGACCGGGAGAATGAAGAGCGTGTCACTGTTAGGTTAGGTTGAGAGTATGCGGGCAGTGGGCAAATCAGCCCTCTTGTGCTTTTTGATCTCCTCACTTGAGATTCAATTTCACGCGACCCTGCCACTTTGATCTGGCCCACGCATTAGGGTTAGGGTTAGGGTTAGGGTTAGGGTTAGGTTGAGAGTATGCGGGCAGTGGGCAAATCAGCCCTCTTGTGCTTTTTGATCTCCTGACTTGAGATTCAATTTCACGCGACCCTGCCACTTTGATCTGGCCCACGCCTTCATTAACCAGGTCCAACACTTGCCTTTCTTGGATCTTGCCCCTCCTGACAAAGGTAATCGGGTTTGTGGGGGAGTGGCCAGGGTTAGTCGGGGTGTGCCTAGGGTTTGTGGGGGTGTGGCATGATCTCTGGGATGTGCCGAGGGTTTGTGGGGGTGTGTGCCCCCTTGGACTTTAGGATTAGGTTTGAGTGTTGGGCTGGTGGATGTATATGTGTGACTGGGATAGGTAAGGCTGCAGAGTTTTGAGTGGTGAGGTATGAGGTTCTATGGGCTTAGTGGTGAAGCCAGGTGAATCTGGCCCATGCCTTTCATTACCGTGGTCCGACACCACTTGGTTCAGTGAACCGGGTGTGCACTGGCACACATCATCAGTAATGCATCCTCGGATCATGGGGTGTTTCGGGTCTTTCATCATTAAACACCCTCCCCGAGTTGACCCAGCCGGAGTTGATCAAGCTCGGCTTGTGTTTTCCCATGGACCAGGATAATGAGAGGCATGTAACTATGAGGGTAATGTTGTTTTTAAACATCATTACCTGGCATCTGTATGCCTGGGATTGCATGGGTTAAATTGACAGTGTTTACTGGGCATTCGGTGTCTCTGCACCTGAGTTTAGTGGTGACTGGTTTTCTGTGGACCCAGCTTGGGTTTAACTTTCTGGTTCTCTCTCGCCGTTTGGGCATCTGGGCTTTATTCTTGGCATTTTGTCGACCGGGAGAATGAAGAGCGTGTCACTGTTAGGTTAGGTTGAGAGTATGCGGGCAGTGGGCAAATCAGCCCTCTTGTGCTTTTTGATCTCCTGACTTGAGATTCAATTTCACGCGACCCTGCCACTTTGATCTGGCCCACGCCTTCATTAACCAGGTCCAACACTTGCCTTTCTTGGATCTTGCCCCTCCTGACAAAGGTAATCGGGTTTGTGGGGGAGTGGCCAGGGTTAGTCGGGGTGTGCCTAGGGTTTGTGGGGGTGTGGCATGATCTCTGGGATGTGCCGAGGGTTTGTGGGGGTGTGTGCCCCCTTGGACTTTAGGATTAGGTTTGAGTGTTGGGCTGGTGGATGTATATGTGTGACTGGGATAGGTAAGGCTGCAGAGTTTTGAGTGGTGAGGTATGAGGTTCTATGGGGCTTAGTGGTGAAGCCAGGTGAATCTGGCCCATGCCTTTCATTACCGTGGTCCGACACCACTTGGTTCAGTGAACCGGGTGTGCACTGGCACACATCATCAGTAATGCATCCTCGGATCATGGGGTGTTTCGGGTCTTTCATCATTAAACACCCTCCCCGAGTTGACCCAGCCGGAGTTGATCAAGCTCGGCTTGTGTTTTCCCATGGACCAGGATAATGAGAGGCATGTAACTATGAGGGTAATGTTGTTTTTAAACATCATTACCTGGCATCTGTATGCCTGGGATTGCATGGGTTAAATTGACAGTGTTTACTGGGCATTCGGTGTCTCTGCACCTGAGTTTAGTGGTGACTGGTTTTCTGTGGACCCAGCTTGGGTTTAACTTTCTGGTTCTCTCTCGCCGTTTGGGCATCGCATTAGGGTTAGGGTTAGGGTTAGGGTTAGGTTGAGAGCATTAGGGTTAGGGTTAGGGTTAGGGTTAGGGTTAGGGTTAGGGTTAGGGTTAGGGTTAGGGTTAGGGTTAGGGTTAGGGTTAGGGTTAGGGTTAGGGTTAGGGTTAGGGTTAGGGTTAGGGTTAGGGTTAGGGTTAGGGTTCGCATTAGGGTTAGGGTTAGGGTTAGGGTTAGGGTTAGGGTTAGGGTTAGGGTTAGGGTTAGGGTTAGGGTTAGGGTTAGGGTTAGGGTTAGGGTTAGGTTGAGAGTATGCGGGCAGTGGGCAAATCAGCCCTCTTGTGCTTTTTGATCTCCTGACTTGAGATTCAATTTCACGCGACCCTGCCACTTTGATCTGGCCCACGCCTTCATTAACCAGGTCCAACACTTGCCTTTCTTGGATCTTGCCCCTCCTGACAAAGGTAATCGTGTTTGTGGGGGAGTGGCCAGGGTTAGTCGGGGTGTGCCTAGGGTTTGTGGGGGTGTGGCATGATCTCTGGGATGTGCCGAGGGTTTGTGGGGGTGAGTGCCCCCTTGGACTTTAGGATTAGGTTTGAGTGTTGGGCTGGTGGATGTATATGTGTGACTGGGAGAGGTAAGGCTGCAGAGTTTTGAGTGGTGAGGTATGAGGTGCTATTGGGCTTAGGCTCATGTGGTGAAGCCAGGTGAATCTGGCCCATGCCTTTCATTATCGTGGTCCGACACCACTTGGTTCAATGGACCGGGTGTGCACTGGGACACATCATCAGTAATGCATCCTCGGATCATCGGGTGTTTCGGGTCTTTCATCATTAAACACCCTCCCCGAGATGACCCAGCCGGAGTTGATCAAGCTCGGCTTGTGTTTTCCCATGGACCAGGATAATGAGAGGCATGTAACTATGAGGGTAATGTTGTTTTTAAACATCATTACCCGGCATCTGTATGCCTGGGATTGCATGGGTTAAATTGACAGTGTTTACTGGGCATTCGGTGTCTCTGCACCTGAGTTTAGTGGTGACTGGTTTTCTGTGGACCCAGCTTGGGTTTAACTTTCTGGTTCTCTCTCGCCGTTTGGGCATCTGGGCTTTATTCTTGGCATTTTGTCGACCGGGAGAATGAAGAGCGTGTCACTGTTAGGTTAGGTTGAGAGTATGCGGGCAGTGGGCAAATCAGCCCTCTTGTGCTTTTTGATCTCCTGACTTGAGATTCAATTTCACGCGACCCTGCCACTTTGATCTGGCCCACGCCTTCATTAACCAGGTCCAACACTTGCCTTTCTTGGATCTTGCCCCTCCTGACAAAGGTAATCGTGTTTGTGGGGGAGTGGCCAGGGTTAGTCGGGGTGTGCCTAGGGTTTGTGGGGGTGTGGCATGATCTCTGGGATGTGCCGAGGGTTTGTGGGGGTGAGTGCCCCCTTGGACTTTAGGATTAGGTTTGAGTGTTGGGCTGGTGGATGTATATGTGTGACTGGGAGAGGTAAGGCTGCAGAGTTTTGAGTGGTGAGGTATGAGGTGCTATTGGGCTTAGGCTCATGTGGTGAAGCCAGGTGAATCTGGCCCATGCCTTTCATTATCGTGGTCCGACACCACTTGGTTCAATGGACCGGGTGTGCACTGGGACACATCATCAGTAATGCATCCTCGGATCATCGGGTGTTTCGGGTCTTTCATCATTAAACACCCTCCCCGAGATGACCCAGCCGGAGTTGATCAAGCTCGGCTTGTGTTTTCCCATGGACCAGGATAATGAGAGGCATGTAACTATGAGGGTAATGTTGTTTTTAAACATCATTACCCGGCATCTGTATGCCTGGGATTGCATGGGTTAAATTGACAGTGTTTACTGGGCATTCGGTGTCTCTGCACCTGAGTTTAGTGGTGACTGGTTTTCTGTGGACCCAGCTTGGGTTTAACTTTCTGGTTCTCTCTCGCCGTTTGGGCATCTGGGCTTTATTCTTGGCATTTTGTCGACCGGGAGAATGAAGAGCGTGTCACTGTTAGGTTAGGTTGAGAGTATGCGGGCAGTGGGCAAATCAGCCCTCTTGTGCTTTTTGATCTCCTGACTTGAGATTCAATTTCACGCGACCCTGCCACTTTGATCTGGCCCACGCCTTCATTAACCAGGTCCAACACTTGCCTTTCTTGGATCTTGCCCCTCCTGACAAAGGTAATCGTGTTTGTGGGGGAGTGGCCAGGGTTAGTCGGGGTGTGCCTAGGGTTTGTGGGGGTGTGGCATGATCTCTGGGATGTGCCGAGGGTTTGTGGGGGTGAGTGCCCCCTTGGACTTTAGGATTAGGTTTGAGTGTTGGGCTGGTGGATGTATATGTGTGACTGGGAGAGGTAAGGCTGCAGAGTTTTGAGTGGTGAGGTATGAGGTGCTATTGGGCTTAGGCTCATGTGGTGAAGCCAGGTGAATCTGGCCCATGCCTTTCATTATCGTGGTCCGACACCACTTGGTTCAATGGACCGGGTGTGCACTGGGACACATCATCAGTAATGCATCCTCGGATCATCGGGTGTTTCGGGTCTTTCATCATTAAACACCCTCCCCGAGATGACCCAGCCGGAGTTGATCAAGCTCGGCTTGTGTTTTCCCATGGACCAGGATAATGAGAGGCATGTAACTATGAGGGTAATGTTGTTTTTAAACATCATTACCCGGCATCTGTATGCCTGGGATTGCATGGGTTAAATTGACAGTGTTTACTGGGCATTCGGTGTCTCTGCACCTGAGTTTAGTGGTGACTGGTTTTCTGTGGACCCAGCTTGGGTTTAACTTTCTGGTTCTCTCTCGCCGTTTGGGCATCTGGGCTTTATTCTTGGCATTTTGTCGACCGGGAGAATGAAGAGCGTGTCACTGTTAGGTTAGGTTGAGAGTATGCGGGCAGTGGGCAAATCAGCCCTCTTGTGCTTTTTGATCTCCTGACTTGAGATTCAATTTCACGCGACCCTGCCACTTTGATCTGGCCCACGCCTTCATTAACCAGGTCCAACACTTGCCTTTCTTGGATCTTGCCCCTCCTGACAAAGGTAATCGTGTTTGTGGGGGAGTGGCCAGGGTTAGTCGGGGTGTGCCTAGGGTTTGTGGGGGTGTGGCATGATCTCTGGGATGTGCCGAGGGTTTGTGGGGGTGAGTGCCCCCTTGGACTTTAGGATTAGGTTTGAGTGTTGGGCTGGTGGATGTATATGTGTGACTGGGAGAGGTAAGGCTGCAGAGTTTTGAGTGGTGAGGTATGAGGTGCTATTGGGCTTAGGCTCATGTGGTGAAGCCAGGTGAATCTGGCCCATGCCTTTCATTATCGTGGTCCGACACCACTTGGTTCAATGGACCGGGTGTGCACTGGGACACATCATCAGTAATGCATCCTCGGATCATCGGGTGTTTCGGGTCTTTCATCATTAAACACCCTCCCCGAGATGACCCAGCCGGAGTTGATCAAGCTCGGCTTGTGTTTTCCCATGGACCAGGATAATGAGAGGCATGTAACTATGAGGGTAATGTTGTTTTTAAACATCATTACCCGGCATCTGTATGCCTGGGATTGCATGGGTTAAATTGACAGTGTTTACTGGGCATTCGGTGTCTCTGCACCTGAGTTTAGTGGTGACTGGTTTTCTGTGGACCCAGCTTGGGTTTAACTTTCTGGTTCTCTCTCGCCGTTTGGGCATCTGGGCTTTATTCTTGGCATTTTGTCGACCGGGAGAATGAAGAGCGTGTCACTGTTAGGTTAGGTTGAGAGTATGCGGGCAGTGGGCAAATCAGCCCTCTTGTGCTTTTTGATCTCCTGACTTGAGATTCAATTTCACGCGACCCTGCCACTTTGATCTGGCCCACGCCTTCATTAACCAGGTCCAACACTTGCCTTTCTTGGATCTTGCCCCTCCTGACAAAGGTAATCGTGTTTGTGGGGGAGTGGCCAGGGTTAGTCGGGGTGTGCCTAGGGTTTGTGGGGGTGTGGCATGATCTCTGGGATGTGCCGAGGGTTTGTGGGGGTGAGTGCCCCCTTGGACTTTAGGATTAGGTTTGAGTGTTGGGCTGGTGGATGTATATGTGTGACTGGGAGAGGTAAGGCTGCAGAGTTTTGAGTGGTGAGGTATGAGGTGCTATTGGGCTTAGGCTCATGTGGTGAAGCCAGGTGAATCTGGCCCATGCCTTTCATTATCGTGGTCCGACACCACTTGGTTCAATGGACCGGGTGTGCACTGGGACACATCATCAGTAATGCATCCTCGGATCATCGGGTGTTTCGGGTCTTTCATCATTAAACACCCTCCCCGAGATGACCCAGCCGGAGTTGATCAAGCTCGGCTTGTGTTTTCCCATGGACCAGGATAATGAGAGGCATGTAACTATGAGGGTAATGTTGTTTTTAAACATCATTACCCGGCATCTGTATGCCTGGGATTGCATGGGTTAAATTGACAGTGTTTACTGGGCATTCGGTGTCTCTGCACCTGAGTTTAGTGGTGACTGGTTTTCTGTGGACCCAGCTTGGGTTTAACTTTCTGGTTCTCTCTCGCCGTTTGGGCATCTGGGCTTTATTCTTGGCATTTTGTCGACCGGGAGAATGAAGAGCGTGTCACTGTTAGGTTAGGTTGAGAGTATGCGGGCAGTGGGCAAATCAGCCCTCTTGTGCTTTTTGATCTCCTGACTTGAGATTCAATTTCACGCGACCCTGCCACTTTGATCTGGCCCACGCCTTCATTAACCAGGTCCAACACTTGCCTTTCTTGGATCTTGCCCCTCCTGACAAAGGTAATCGTGTTTGTGGGGGAGTGGCCAGGGTTAGTCGGGGTGTGCCTAGGGTTTGTGGGGGTGTGGCATGATCTCTGGGATGTGCCGAGGGTTTGTGGGGGTGAGTGCCCCCTTGGACTTTAGGATTAGGTTTGAGTGTTGGGCTGGTGGATGTATATGTGTGACTGGGAGAGGTAAGGCTGCAGAGTTTTGAGTGGTGAGGTATGAGGTGCTATTGGGCTTAGGCTCATGTGGTGAAGCCAGGTGAATCTGGCCCATGCCTTTCATTATCGTGGTCCGACACCACTTGGTTCAATGGACCGGGTGTGCACTGGGACACATCATCAGTAATGCATCCTCGGATCATCGGGTGTTTCGGGTCTTTCATCATTAAACACCCTCCCCGAGATGACCCAGCCGGAGTTGATCAAGCTCGGCTTGTGTTTTCCCATGGACCAGGATAATGAGAGGCATGTAACTATGAGGGTAATGTTGTTTTTAAACATCATTACCCGGCATCTGTATGCCTGGGATTGCATGGGTTAAATTGACAGTGTTTACTGGGCATTCGGTGTCTCTGCACCTGAGTTTAGTGGTGACTGGTTTTCTGTGGACCCAGCTTGGGTTTAACTTTCTGGTTCTCTCTCGCCGTTTGGGCATCTGGGCTTTATTCTTGGCATTTTGTCGACCGGGAGAATGAAGAGCGTGTCACTGTTAGGTTAGGTTGAGAGTATGCGGGCAGTGGGCAAATCAGCCCTCTTGTGCTTTTTGATCTCCTGACTTGAGATTCAATTTCACGCGACCCTGCCACTTTGATCTGGCCCACGCCTTCATTAACCAGGTCCAACACTTGCCTTTCTTGGATCTTGCCCCTCCTGACAAAGGTAATCGTGTTTGTGGGGGAGTGGCCAGGGTTAGTCGGGGTGTGCCTAGGGTTTGTGGGGGTGTGGCATGATCTCTGGGATGTGCCGAGGGTTTGTGGGGGTGAGTGCCCCCTTGGACTTTAGGATTAGGTTTGAGTGTTGGGCTGGTGGATGTATATGTGTGACTGGGAGAGGTAAGGCTGCAGAGTTTTGAGTGGTGAGGTATGAGGTGCTATTGGGCTTAGGCTCATGTGGTGAAGCCAGGTGAATCTGGCCCATGCCTTTCATTATCGTGGTCCGACACCACTTGGTTCAATGGACCGGGTGTGCACTGGGACACATCATCAGTAATGCATCCTCGGATCATCGGGTGTTTCGGGTCTTTCATCATTAAACACCCTCCCCGAGATGACCCAGCCGGAGTTGATCAAGCTCGGCTTGTGTTTTCCCATGGACCAGGATAATGAGAGGCATGTAACTATGAGGGTAATGTTGTTTTTAAACATCATTACCCGGCATCTGTATGCCTGGGATTGCATGGGTTAAATTGACAGTGTTTACTGGGCATTCGGTGTCTCTGCACCTGAGTTTAGTGGTGACTGGTTTTCTGTGGACCCAGCTTGGGTTTAACTTTCTGGTTCTCTCTCGCCGTTTGGGCATCTGGGCTTTATTCTTGGCATTTTGTCGACCGGGAGAATGAAGAGCGTGTCACTGTTAGGTTAGGTTGAGAGTATGCGGGCAGTGGGCAAATCAGCCCTCTTGTGCTTTTTGATCTCCTGACTTGAGATTCAATTTCACGCGACCCTGCCACTTTGATCTGGCCCACGCCTTCATTAACCAGGTCCAACACTTGCCTTTCTTGGATCTTGCCCCTCCTGACAAAGGTAATCGTGTTTGTGGGGGAGTGGCCAGGGTTAGTCGGGGTGTGCCTAGGGTTTGTGGGGGTGTGGCATGATCTCTGGGATGTGCCGAGGGTTTGTGGGGGTGAGTGCCCCCTTGGACTTTAGGATTAGGTTTGAGTGTTGGGCTGGTGGATGTATATGTGTGACTGGGAGAGGTAAGGCTGCAGAGTTTTGAGTGGTGAGGTATGAGGTGCTATTGGGCTTAGGCTCATGTGGTGAAGCCAGGTGAATCTGGCCCATGCCTTTCATTATCGTGGTCCGACACCACTTGGTTCAATGGACCGGGTGTGCACTGGGACACATCATCAGTAATGCATCCTCGGATCATCGGGTGTTTCGGGTCTTTCATCATTAAACACCCTCCCCGAGATGACCCAGCCGGAGTTGATCAAGCTCGGCTTGTGTTTTCCCATGGACCAGGATAATGAGAGGCATGTAACTATGAGGGTAATGTTGTTTTTAAACATCATTACCCGGCATCTGTATGCCTGGGATTGCATGGGTTAAATTGACAGTGTTTACTGGGCATTCGGTGTCTCTGCACCTGAGTTTAGTGGTGACTGGTTTTCTGTGGACCCAGCTTGGGTTTAACTTTCTGGTTCTCTCTCGCCGTTTGGGCATCTGGGCTTTATTCTTGGCATTTTGTCGACCGGGAGAATGAAGAGCGTGTCACTGTTAGGTTAGGTTGAGAGTATGCGGGCAGTGGGCAAATCAGCCCTCTTGTGCTTTTTGATCTCCTGACTTGAGATTCAATTTCACGCGACCCTGCCACTTTGATCTGGCCCACGCCTTCATTAACCAGGTCCAACACTTGCCTTTCTTGGATCTTGCCCCTCCTGACAAAGGTAATCGTGTTTGTGGGGGAGTGGCCAGGGTTAGTCGGGGTGTGCCTAGGGTTTGTGGGGGTGTGGCATGATCTCTGGGATGTGCCGAGGGTTTGTGGGGGTGAGTGCCCCCTTGGACTTTAGGATTAGGTTTGAGTGTTGGGCTGGTGGATGTATATGTGTGACTGGGAGAGGTAAGGCTGCAGAGTTTTGAGTGGTGAGGTATAGGGTTAGGGTTAGGGTTAGGGTTAGGGTTAGGGTTAGGGTTAGGGTTAGGGTTAGGGTTAGGGTTAGGGTTAGGGTTAGGGTTAGGGTTAGGGTTAGGGTTAGGGTTAGGGTTAGGGTTAGGGTTAGGGTTAGGGTTAGGGTTAGGGTTAGGGTTAGGGTTAGGGTTAGGGTTAGGGTTAGGGTTAGGGTTAGGGTTAGGGTTAGGGTTAGGGTTAGGGTTAGGGTTAGGGTTAGGGTTAGGGTTAGGGTTAGGGTTAGGGTTAGGGTTAGGGTTAGGGTTAGGGTTAGGGTTAGGGTTAGGTTGAGAGTATGCGGGCAGTGGGCAAATCAGCCCTCTTGTGCTTTTTGATCTCCTCACTTGAGATTCAATTTCACGCGACCCTGCCACTTTGATCTGGCCCACGCCTTCATTAACCAGGTCCAACACTTGCCTTTCTTGGATCTTGCCCCTCCTGACAAAGGTAATCGGGTTTGTGGGGGAGTGGCCTTCGCATTAGGGTTAGGTTGAGAGTATGCGGGCAGTGGGCAAATCAGCCCTCTTGTGCTTTTTGATCTCCTCACTTGAGATTCAATTTCACGCGACCCTGCCACTTTGATCTGGCCCACGCCTTCATTAACCAGGTCCAACACTTGCCTTTCTTGGATCTTGCCCCTCCTGACAAAGGTAATCGGGTTTGTGGGGGAGTGGCCAGGGTTAGTCGGGGTGTGCCTAGGGTTTGTGGGGGTGTGGCATGATCTCTGGGATGTGCCGAGGGTTTGTGGGGGTGTGTGCCCCCTTGGACTTTAGGATTAGGTTTGAGTGTTGGGCTGGTGGATGTATATGTGTGACTGGGATAGGTAAGGCTGCAGAGTTTTGAGTGGTGAGGTATGAGGTGCTATTGGGCTTAGGCTTGTGTGGTGAAGCTAGGTGAATCTGGCCCATGCCTTTCATTATCATGGTCCGACACCACTTGGTTCAATGGACCGGGTGTGCACTGGGACACATCATCAGTAATGCATCCTCGGATCATGGGGTGTTTCGGGTCTTTCATCATTAAACACCCTCCCCGAGATGACCCAGCCGGAGTTGATCAAGCTCGGCTTGTGTTTTCCCATGGACCAGGAAAATGAGAGGCATGTAACTATGAGGGTAATGTTGTTTTTAAACATCATTACCTGGCATCTGTATGCCTGGGATTGCATGGGTTAAATTGACAGTGTTTACTGGGCATTCGGTGTCTCTGCACCTGAGTTTAGTGGTGACTTGTTTTCTGTGGACACAGCTTGGGTTTAACCTTCTGGTTCTCTCTTGCCGTTTGGGCATCTGGGCTTTGTTCTTGGCATTTTGTCGACCGGGAGAATGAAGAGCGTGTCACTGTTAGGTTAGGTTGAGAGTATGCGGGCAGTGGGCAAATCAGCCCTCTTGTGCTTTTTGATCTCCTCACTTGAGATTCAATTTCACGCGACCCTGCCACTTTGATCTGGCCCACGCCTTCATTAACCAGGTCCAACACTTGCCTTTCTTGGATCTTGCCCCTCCTGACAAAGGTAATCGGGTTTGTGGGGGAGTGGCCAGGGTTAGTCGGGGTGTGCCTAGGGTTTGTGGGGGTGTGGCATCATCTCTGGGATGTGCCGAGGGTTTGTGGGGGTGTGTGCCCCCTTGGACTTTAGGATTAGGTTTGAGTGTTGGGCTGGTGGATGTATATGTGTGACTGGGATAGGTAAGGCTGCAGAGTTTGGAGTGGTGAGGTATGAGGTGCTGTGGCGCATAGGCTCATGTGGTCAAGCCAGGTGAATCTGGCCCATGCCTTTCATTATCGTGGTCCGACACCACTTGGTTCAATGGACCGGGTGTGCACTGGAACACATCATCAGTAATGCATCCTCGGATCATGGGGTGTTTCGGGTCTTTCATCATTAAACACCCTCCCCGAGATGACCCAGCCGGAGTTGATCAAGCTCGGCTTGTGTTTTCCCATGGACCAGGATAATGAGAGGCATGTAACTATGAGGGTAATGACGTTTTTAAACATCATTACCTGGCATCTGTATGCCTGGGGATGCATGGGTTAAATTGACAGTGTTTACTGGGCATTCGGTGTCTCTGCACCTGAGTTTGGTGGTGGCTTGTTTTCTGTGGACCCAGCTTGGGTTTAACTTTCTGGTTCTCTCTTGCCGTTTGGGCATCCGGGCTTTGTTCTTGGCATTTTGTCGACCGGGAGAATGAAGAGCGTGTCACTGTTAGGTTAGGTTGAGAGTATGCGGGCAGTGGGCAAATCAGCCCTCTTGTGCTTTTTGATCTCCTCACTTGAGATTCAATTTCACGCGACCCTGCCACTTTGATCTGGCCCACGCCTTCATTAACCAGGTCCAACACTTGCCTTTCTTGGATCTTGCCCCTCCTGACAAAGGTAATCGGGTTTGTGGGGGAGTGGCCAGGGTTAGTCGGGGTGTGCCTAGGGTTTGTGGGGGTGTGGCATGATCTCTGGGATGTGCCGAGGGTTTGTGGGGGTGTGTGCCCCCTTGGACTTTAGGATTAGGTTTGAGTGTTGGGCTGGTGGATGTATATGTGTGACTGGGATAGGTAAGGCTGCAGAGTTTTGAGTGGTGAGGTATGAGGTGCTATTGGGCTTAGGCTTGTGTGGTGAAGCTAGGTGAATCTGGCCCATGCCTTTCATTATCATGGTCCGACACCACTTGGTTCAATGGACCGGGTGTGCACTGGGACACATCATCAGTAATGCATCCTCGGATCATGGGGTGTTTCGGGTCTTTCATCATTAAACACCCTCCCCGAGATGACCCAGCCGGAGTTGATCAAGCTCGGCTTGTGTTTTCCCATGGACCAGGAAAATGAGAGGCATGTAACTATGAGGGTAATGTTGTTTTTAAACATCATTACCTGGCATCTGTATGCCTGGGATTGCATGGGTTAAATTGACAGTGTTTACTGGGCATTCGGTGTCTCTGCACCTGAGTTTAGTGGTGACTTGTTTTCTGTGGACACAGCTTGGGTTTAACCTTCTGGTTCTCTCTTGCCGTTTGGGCATCTGGGCTTTGTTCTTGGCATTTTGTCGACCGGGAGAATGAAGAGCGTGTCACTGTTAGGTTAGGTTGAGAGTATGCGGGCAGTGGGCAAATCAGCCCTCTTGTGCTTTTTGATCTCCTCACTTGAGATTCAATTTCACGCGACCCTGCCACTTTGATCTGGCCCACGCCTTCATTAACCAGGTCCAACACTTGCCTTTCTTGGATCTTGCCCCTCCTGACAAAGGTAATCGGGTTTGTGGGGGAGTGGCCTTCGCATTAGGGTTAGGGTTAGGGTTAGGGTTAGGTTGAGAGTATGCGGGCAGTGGGCAAATCAGCCCTCTTGTGCTTTTTGATCTCCTCACTTGAGATTCAATTTCACGCGACCCTGCCACTTTGATCTGGCCCACGCCTTCATTAACCAGGTCCAACACTTGCCTTTCTTGGATCTTGCCCCTCCTGACAAAGGTAATCGGGTTTGTGGGGGAGTGGCCAGGGTTAGTCGGGGTGTGCCTAGGGTTTGTGGGGGTGTGGCATGATCTCTGGGATGTGCCGAGGGTTTGTGGGGGTGTGTGCCCCCTTGGACTTTAGGATTAGGTTTGAGTGTTGGGCTGGTGGATGTATATGTGTGACTGGGAGAGGTAAGGCTGCAGAGTTTTGAGTGGTGAGGTATGAGGTGCTATTGGGCTTAGGCTCATGTGGTGAAGCCAGGTGAATCTGGCCCATGCCTTTCATTATCGTGGTCCGACACCACTTGGTTCAATGGACCGGGTGTGCACTGGGACACATCATCAGTAATGCATCCTCGGATCATCGGGTGTTTCGGGTCTTTCATCATTAAACACCCTCCCCGAGATGACCCAGCCGGAGTTGATCAAGCTCGGCTTGTGTTTTCCCATGGACCAGGATAATGAGAGGCATGTAACTATGAGGGTAATGTTGTTTTTAAACATCATTACCCGGCATCTGTATGCCTGGGATTGCATGGGTTAAATTGACAGTGTTTACTGGGCATTCGGTGTCTCTGCACCTGAGTTTAGTGGTGACTGGTTTTCTGTGGACCCAGCTTGGGTTTAACTTTCTGGTTCTCTCTCGCCGTTTGGGCATCTGGGCTTTATTCTTGGCATTTTGTCGACCGGGAGAATGAAGAGCGTGTCACTGTTAGGTTAGGTTGAGAGTATGCGGGCAGTGGGCAAATCAGCCCTCTTGTGCTTTTTGATCTCCTGACTTGAGATTCAATTTCACGCGACCCTGCCACTTTGATCTGGCCCACGCCTTCATTAACCAGGTCCAACACTTGCCTTTCTTGGATCTTGCCCCTCCTGACAAAGGTAATCGTGTTTGTGGGGGAGTGGCCAGGGTTAGTCGGGGTGTGCCTAGGGTTTGTGGGGGTGTGGCATGATCTCTGGGATGTGCCGAGGGTTTGTGGGGGTGAGTGCCCCCTTGGACTTTAGGATTAGGTTTGAGTGTTGGGCTGGTGGATGTATATGTGTGACTGGGAGAGGTAAGGCTGCAGAGTTTTGAGTGGTGAGGTATGAGGTGCTATTGGGCTTAGGCTCATGTGGTGAAGCCAGGTGAATCTGGCCCATGCCTTTCATTATCGTGGTCCGACACCACTTGGTTCAATGGACCGGGTGTGCACTGGGACACATCATCAGTAATGCATCCTCGGATCATCGGGTGTTTCGGGTCTTTCATCATTAAACACCCTCCCCGAGATGACCCAGCCGGAGTTGATCAAGCTCGGCTTGTGTTTTCCCATGGACCAGGATAATGAGAGGCATGTAACTATGAGGGTAATGTTGTTTTTAAACATCATTACCCGGCATCTGTATGCCTGGGATTGCATGGGTTAAATTGACAGTGTTTACTGGGCATTCGGTGTCTCTGCACCTGAGTTTAGTGGTGACTGGTTTTCTGTGGACCCAGCTTGGGTTTAACTTTCTGGTTCTCTCTCGCCGTTTGGGCATCTGGGCTTTATTCTTGGCATTTTGTCGACCGGGAGAATGAAGAGCGTGTCACTGTTAGGTTAGGTTGAGAGTATGCGGGCAGTGGGCAAATCAGCCCTCTTGTGCTTTTTGATCTCCTGACTTGAGATTCAATTTCACGCGACCCTGCCACTTTGATCTGGCCCACGCCTTCATTAACCAGGTCCAACACTTGCCTTTCTTGGATCTTGCCCCTCCTGACAAAGGTAATCGTGTTTGTGGGGGAGTGGCCAGGGTTAGTCGGGGTGTGCCTAGGGTTTGTGGGGGTGTGGCATGATCTCTGGGATGTGCCGAGGGTTTGTGGGGGTGAGTGCCCCCTTGGACTTTAGGATTAGGTTTGAGTGTTGGGCTGGTGGATGTATATGTGTGACTGGGAGAGGTAAGGCTGCAGAGTTTTGAGTGGTGAGGTATGAGGTGCTATTGGGCTTAGGCTCATGTGGTGAAGCCAGGTGAATCTGGCCCATGCCTTTCATTATCGTGGTCCGACACCACTTGGTTCAATGGACCGGGTGTGCACTGGGACACATCATCAGTAATGCATCCTCGGATCATCGGGTGTTTCGGGTCTTTCATCATTAAACACCCTCCCCGAGATGACCCAGCCGGAGTTGATCAAGCTCGGCTTGTGTTTTCCCATGGACCAGGATAATGAGAGGCATGTAACTATGAGGGTAATGTTGTTTTTAAACATCATTACCCGGCATCTGTATGCCTGGGATTGCATGGGTTAAATTGACAGTGTTTACTGGGCATTCGGTGTCTCTGCACCTGAGTTTAGTGGTGACTGGTTTTCTGTGGACCCAGCTTGGGTTTAACTTTCTGGTTCTCTCTCGCCGTTTGGGCATCTGGGCTTTATTCTTGGCATTTTGTCGACCGGGAGAATGAAGAGCGTGTCACTGTTAGGTTAGGTTGAGAGTATGCGGGCAGTGGGCAAATCAGCCCTCTTGTGCTTTTTGATCTCCTGACTTGAGATTCAATTTCACGCGACCCTGCCACTTTGATCTGGCCCACGCCTTCATTAACCAGGTCCAACACTTGCCTTTCTTGGATCTTGCCCCTCCTGACAAAGGTAATCGTGTTTGTGGGGGAGTGGCCAGGGTTAGTCGGGGTGTGCCTAGGGTTTGTGGGGGTGTGGCATGATCTCTGGGATGTGCCGAGGGTTTGTGGGGGTGAGTGCCCCCTTGGACTTTAGGATTAGGTTTGAGTGTTGGGCTGGTGGATGTATATGTGTGACTGGGAGAGGTAAGGCTGCAGAGTTTTGAGTGGTGAGGTATGAGGTGCTATTGGGCTTAGGCTCATGTGGTGAAGCCAGGTGAATCTGGCCCATGCCTTTCATTATCGTGGTCCGACACCACTTGGTTCAATGGACCGGGTGTGCACTGGGACACATCATCAGTAATGCATCCTCGGATCATCGGGTGTTTCGGGTCTTTCATCATTAAACACCCTCCCCGAGATGACCCAGCCGGAGTTGATCAAGCTCGGCTTGTGTTTTCCCATGGACCAGGATAATGAGAGGCATGTAACTATGAGGGTAATGTTGTTTTTAAACATCATTACCCGGCATCTGTATGCCTGGGATTGCATGGGTTAAATTGACAGTGTTTACTGGGCATTCGGTGTCTCTGCACCTGAGTTTAGTGGTGACTGGTTTTCTGTGGACCCAGCTTGGGTTTAACTTTCTGGTTCTCTCTCGCCGTTTGGGCATCTGGGCTTTATTCTTGGCATTTTGTCGACCGGGAGAATGAAGAGCGTGTCACTGTTAGGTTAGGTTGAGAGTATGCGGGCAGTGGGCAAATCAGCCCTCTTGTGCTTTTTGATCTCCTGACTTGAGATTCAATTTCACGCGACCCTGCCACTTTGATCTGGCCCACGCCTTCATTAACCAGGTCCAACACTTGCCTTTCTTGGATCTTGCCCCTCCTGACAAAGGTAATCGTGTTTGTGGGGGAGTGGCCAGGGTTAGTCGGGGTGTGCCTAGGGTTTGTGGGGGTGTGGCATGATCTCTGGGATGTGCCGAGGGTTTGTGGGGGTGAGTGCCCCCTTGGACTTTAGGATTAGGTTTGAGTGTTGGGCTGGTGGATGTATATGTGTGACTGGGAGAGGTAAGGCTGCAGAGTTTTGAGTGGTGAGGTATGAGGTGCTATTGGGCTTAGGCTCATGTGGTGAAGCCAGGTGAATCTGGCCCATGCCTTTCATTATCGTGGTCCGACACCACTTGGTTCAATGGACCGGGTGTGCACTGGGACACATCATCAGTAATGCATCCTCGGATCATCGGGTGTTTCGGGTCTTTCATCATTAAACACCCTCCCCGAGATGACCCAGCCGGAGTTGATCAAGCTCGGCTTGTGTTTTCCCATGGACCAGGATAATGAGAGGCATGTAACTATGAGGGTAATGTTGTTTTTAAACATCATTACCCGGCATCTGTATGCCTGGGATTGCATGGGTTAAATTGACAGTGTTTACTGGGCATTCGGTGTCTCTGCACCTGAGTTTAGTGGTGACTGGTTTTCTGTGGACCCAGCTTGGGTTTAACTTTCTGGTTCTCTCTCGCCGTTTGGGCATCTGGGCTTTATTCTTGGCATTTTGTCGACCGGGAGAATGAAGAGCGTGTCACTGTTAGGTTAGGTTGAGAGTATGCGGGCAGTGGGCAAATCAGCCCTCTTGTGCTTTTTGATCTCCTGACTTGAGATTCAATTTCACGCGACCCTGCCACTTTGATCTGGCCCACGCCTTCATTAACCAGGTCCAACACTTGCCTTTCTTGGATCTTGCCCCTCCTGACAAAGGTAATCGTGTTTGTGGGGGAGTGGCCAGGGTTAGTCGGGGTGTGCCTAGGGTTTGTGGGGGTGTGGCATGATCTCTGGGATGTGCCGAGGGTTTGTGGGGGTGAGTGCCCCCTTGGACTTTAGGATTAGGTTTGAGTGTTGGGCTGGTGGATGTATATGTGTGACTGGGAGAGGTAAGGCTGCAGAGTTTTGAGTGGTGAGGTATAGGGTTAGGGTTAGGGTTAGGGTTAGGGTTAGGGTTAGGGTTAGGGTTAGGGTTAGGGTTAGGGTTAGGGTTAGGGTTAGGGTTAGGGTTAGGGTTAGGGTTAGGGTTAGGGTTAGGGTTAGGGTTAGGGTTAGGGTTAGGGTTAGGGTTAGGGTTAGGGTTAGGGTTAGGTTGAGAGTATGCGGGCAGTGGGCAAATCAGCCCTCTTGTGCTTTTTGATCTCCTCACTTGAGATTCAATTTCACGCGACCCTGCCACTTTGATCTGGCCCACGCCTTCATTAACCAGGTCCAACACTTGCCTTTCTTGGATCTTGCCCCTCCTGACAAAGGTACTCGGGTTTGTGGGGGTGTGGCCAGGGTTAGTCGGGGTGTGCCTAGGGTTTGTGGGGGTGTGGCATGATCTCTGGGATGTGCCGAGGGTTTGTGGGGGTGTGTGCCCCCTTGGACTTTAGGATTAGGTTTGAGTGTTGGGCTGGTGGATGCATATGTGTGACTGGGAGAGGTAAGGCTGCAGAGTTTGGAGTGGTGAGGTATGAGGTGCTATGGTGCATTTGGCTCGTGTGGTGAAGCCAGGTGAATCTGGCCCATGCCTTTCATTATCGTGGTCCGACACCACTTGGTTCAATGGACCGGGTGTGCACTGGGACACATCATCAGTAATGCATCCTCGGATCATGGGGTGTTTCGGGTCTTTCATCATTAAACACCCTCCCCGAGATGACCCAGCCGGAGTTGATCAAGCTCGGCTTGTGTTTTCCCATGGACCAGGATGATGAGAGGCATGTAACTATGAGGGTAATGACGTTTTTAAACATCATTACCTGGCATCTGTATGCCTGGGATTGCATGGGTTAAATTGACAGTGTTTACTGGGCATTCGGTGTCTCTGCACCTGAGTTTAGTGGTGACTGGTTTTCTGTGGACCCAGCTTGGGTTTAACTTTCTGGTTCTCTCTTGCCGTTTGGGCATCTGGGCTTTGTTCTTGGCATTAGGGTTAGGGTTAGGGTTAGGGTTAGGGTTAGGGTTAGGGTTAGGGTTAGGGTTAGGGTTAGGGTTAGGGTTAGGGTTAGGGTTAGGGTTAGGGTTAGGGTTAGGGTTAGGGTTAGGGTTAGGTTGAGAGTATGCGGGCAGTGGGCAAATCAGCCCTCTTGTGCTTTTTGATCTCCTCACTTGAGATTCAATTTCACGCGACCCTGCCACTTTGATCTGGCCCACGCCTTCATTAACCAGGTCCAACACTTGCCTTTCTTGGATCTTGCCCCTCCTGACAAAGGTAATCGGGTTTGTGGGGGAGTGGCCTTCGCATTAGGGTTAGGGTTAGGGTTAGGGTTAGGTTGAGAGTATGCGGGCAGTGGGCAAATCAGCCCTCTTGTGCTTTTTGATCTCCTCACTTGAGATTCAATTTCACGCGACCCTGCCACTTTGATCTGGCCCACGCCTTCATTAACCAGGTCCAACACTTGCCTTTCTTGGATCTTGCCCCTCCTGACAAAGGTAATCGGGTTTGTGGGGGAGTGGCCAGGGTTAGTCGGGGTGTGCCTAGGGTTTGTGGGGGTGTGGCATGATCTCTGGGATGTGCCGAGGGTTTGTGGGGGTGTGTGCCCCCTTGGACTTTAGGATTAGGTTTGAGTGTTGGGCTGGTGGATGTATATGTGTGACTGGGATAGGTAAGGCTGCAGAGTTTTGAGTGGTGAGGTATGAGGTGCTATTGGGCTTAGGCTTGTGTGGTGAAGCTAGGTGAATCTGGCCCATGCCTTTCATTATCATGGTCCGACACCACTTGGTTCAATGGACCGGGTGTGCACTGGGACACATCATCAGTAATGCATCCTCGGATCATGGGGTGTTTCGGGTCTTTCATCATTAAACACCCTCCCCGAGATGACCCAGCCGGAGTTGATCAAGCTCGGCTTGTGTTTTCCCATGGACCAGGATAATGAGAGGCATGTAACTATGAGGGTAATGACGTTTTTAAACATCATTACCTGGCATCTGTATGCCTGGGGATGCATGGGTTAAATTGACAGTGTTTACTGGGCATTCGGTGTCTCTGCACCTGAGTTTAGTGGTGGCTTGTTTTCTGTGGACCCAGCTTGGGTTTAACTTTCTGGTTCTCTCTTGCCGTTTGGGCATCTGGGCTTTGTTCTTGGCATTTTGTCGACCGGGAGAATGAAGAGCGTGTCACTGTTAGGTTAGGTTGAGAGTATGCGGGCAGTGGGCAAATCAGCCCTCTTGTGCTTTTTGATCTCCTCACTTGAGATTCAATTTCACGCGACCCTGCCACTTTGATCTGGCCCACGCCTTCATTAACCAGGTCCAACACTTGCCTTTCTTGGATCTTGCCCCTCCTGACAAAGGTAATCGGGTTTGTGGGGGAGTGGCCTTCGCATTAGGGTTAGGGTTAGGGTTAGGGTTAGGTTGAGAGTATGCGGGCAGTGGGCAAATCAGCCCTCTTGTGCTTTTTGATCTCCTCACTTGAGATTCAATTTCACGCGACCCTGCCACTTTGATCTGGCCCACGCCTTCATTAACCAGGTCCAACACTTGCCTTTCTTGGATCTTGCCCCTCCTGACAAAGGTAATCGGGTTTGTGGGGGAGTGGCCAGGGTTAGTCGGGGTGTGCCTAGGGTTTGTGGGGGTGTGGCATGATCTCTGGGATGTGCCGAGGGTTTGTGGGGGTGTGTGCCCCCTTGGACTTTAGGATTAGGTTTGAGTGTTGGGCTGGTGGATGTATATGTGTGACTGGGATAGGTAAGGCTGCAGAGTTTTGAGTGGTGAGGTATGAGGTGCTATTGGGCTTAGGCTTGTGTGGTGAAGCTAGGTGAATCTGGCCCATGCCTTTCATTATCATGGTCCGACACCACTTGGTTCAATGGACCGGGTGTGCACTGGGACACATCATCAGTAATGCATCCTCGGATCATGGGGTGTTTCGGGTCTTTCATCATTAAACACCCTCCCCGAGATGACCCAGCCGGAGTTGATCAAGCTCGGCTTGTGTTTTCCCATGGACCAGGATAATGAGAGGCATGTAACTATGAGGGTAATGACGTTTTTAAACATCATTACCTGGCATCTGTATGCCTGGGGATGCATGGGTTAAATTGACAGTGTTTACTGGGCATTCGGTGTCTCTGCACCTGAGTTTAGTGGTGGCTTGTTTTCTGTGGACCCAGCTTGGGTTTAACTTTCTGGTTCTCTCTTGCCGTTTGGGCATCTGGGCTTTGTTCTTGGCATTTTGTCGACCGGGAGAATGAAGAGCGTGTCACTGTTAGGTTAGGTTGAGAGTATGCGGGCAGTGGGCAAATCAGCCCTCTTGTGCTTTTTGATCTCCTCACTTGAGATTCAATTTCACGCGACCCTGCCACTTTGATCTGGCCCACGCCTTCATTAACCAGGTCCAACACTTGCCTTTCTTGGATCTTGCCCCTCCTGACAAAGGTAATCGGGTTTGTGGGGGAGTGGCCTTCGCATTAGGGTTAGGGTTAGGGTTAGGGTTAGGTTGAGAGTATGCGGGCAGTGGGCAAATCAGCCCTCTTGTGCTTTTTGATCTCCTCACTTGAGATTCAATTTCACGCGACCCTGCCACTTTGATCTGGCCCACGCCTTCATTAACCAGGTCCAACACTTGCCTTTCTTGGATCTTGCCCCTCCTGACAAAGGTAATCGGGTTTGTGGGGGAGTGGCCAGGGTTAGTCGGGGTGTGCCTAGGGTTTGTGGGGGTGTGGCATGATCTCTGGGATGTGCCGAGGGTTTGTGGGGGTGTGTGCCCCCTTGGACTTTAGGATTAGGTTTGAGTGTTGGGCTGGTGGATGTATATGTGTGACTGGGAGAGGTAAGGCTGCAGAGTTTTGAGTGGTGAGGTATGAGGTGCTATTGGGCTTAGGCTCATGTGGTGAAGCCAGGTGAATCTGGCCCATGCCTTTCATTATCGTGGTCCGACACCACTTGGTTCAATGGACCGGGTGTGCACTGGGACACATCATCAGTAATGCATCCTCGGATCATCGGGTGTTTCGGGTCTTTCATCATTAAACACCCTCCCCGAGATGACCCAGCCGGAGTTGATCAAGCTCGGCTTGTGTTTTCCCATGGACCAGGATAATGAGAGGCATGTAACTATGAGGGTAATGTTGTTTTTAAACATCATTACCCGGCATCTGTATGCCTGGGATTGCATGGGTTAAATTGACAGTGTTTACTGGGCATTCGGTGTCTCTGCACCTGAGTTTAGTGGTGACTGGTTTTCTGTGGACCCAGCTTGGGTTTAACTTTCTGGTTCTCTCTCGCCGTTTGGGCATCTGGGCTTTATTCTTGGCATTTTGTCGACCGGGAGAATGAAGAGCGTGTCACTGTTAGGTTAGGTTGAGAGTATGCGGGCAGTGGGCAAATCAGCCCTCTTGTGCTTTTTGATCTCCTGACTTGAGATTCAATTTCACGCGACCCTGCCACTTTGATCTGGCCCACGCCTTCATTAACCAGGTCCAACACTTGCCTTTCTTGGATCTTGCCCCTCCTGACAAAGGTAATCGTGTTTGTGGGGGAGTGGCCAGGGTTAGTCGGGGTGTGCCTAGGGTTTGTGGGGGTGTGGCATGATCTCTGGGATGTGCCGAGGGTTTGTGGGGGTGAGTGCCCCCTTGGACTTTAGGATTAGGTTTGAGTGTTGGGCTGGTGGATGTATATGTGTGACTGGGAGAGGTAAGGCTGCAGAGTTTTGAGTGGTGAGGTATGAGGTGCTATTGGGCTTAGGCTCATGTGGTGAAGCCAGGTGAATCTGGCCCATGCCTTTCATTATCGTGGTCCGACACCACTTGGTTCAATGGACCGGGTGTGCACTGGGACACATCATCAGTAATGCATCCTCGGATCATCGGGTGTTTCGGGTCTTTCATCATTAAACACCCTCCCCGAGATGACCCAGCCGGAGTTGATCAAGCTCGGCTTGTGTTTTCCCATGGACCAGGATAATGAGAGGCATGTAACTATGAGGGTAATGTTGTTTTTAAACATCATTACCCGGCATCTGTATGCCTGGGATTGCATGGGTTAAATTGACAGTGTTTACTGGGCATTCGGTGTCTCTGCACCTGAGTTTAGTGGTGACTGGTTTTCTGTGGACCCAGCTTGGGTTTAACTTTCTGGTTCTCTCTCGCCGTTTGGGCATCTGGGCTTTATTCTTGGCATTTTGTCGACCGGGAGAATGAAGAGCGTGTCACTGTTAGGTTAGGTTGAGAGTATGCGGGCAGTGGGCAAATCAGCCCTCTTGTGCTTTTTGATCTCCTGACTTGAGATTCAATTTCACGCGACCCTGCCACTTTGATCTGGCCCACGCCTTCATTAACCAGGTCCAACACTTGCCTTTCTTGGATCTTGCCCCTCCTGACAAAGGTAATCGTGTTTGTGGGGGAGTGGCCAGGGTTAGTCGGGGTGTGCCTAGGGTTTGTGGGGGTGTGGCATGATCTCTGGGATGTGCCGAGGGTTTGTGGGGGTGAGTGCCCCCTTGGACTTTAGGATTAGGTTTGAGTGTTGGGCTGGTGGATGTATATGTGTGACTGGGAGAGGTAAGGCTGCAGAGTTTTGAGTGGTGAGGTATGAGGTGCTATTGGGCTTAGGCTCATGTGGTGAAGCCAGGTGAATCTGGCCCATGCCTTTCATTATCGTGGTCCGACACCACTTGGTTCAATGGACCGGGTGTGCACTGGGACACATCATCAGTAATGCATCCTCGGATCATCGGGTGTTTCGGGTCTTTCATCATTAAACACCCTCCCCGAGATGACCCAGCCGGAGTTGATCAAGCTCGGCTTGTGTTTTCCCATGGACCAGGATAATGAGAGGCATGTAACTATGAGGGTAATGTTGTTTTTAAACATCATTACCCGGCATCTGTATGCCTGGGATTGCATGGGTTAAATTGACAGTGTTTACTGGGCATTCGGTGTCTCTGCACCTGAGTTTAGTGGTGACTGGTTTTCTGTGGACCCAGCTTGGGTTTAACTTTCTGGTTCTCTCTCGCCGTTTGGGCATCTGGGCTTTATTCTTGGCATTTTGTCGACCGGGAGAATGAAGAGCGTGTCACTGTTAGGTTAGGTTGAGAGTATGCGGGCAGTGGGCAAATCAGCCCTCTTGTGCTTTTTGATCTCCTGACTTGAGATTCAATTTCACGCGACCCTGCCACTTTGATCTGGCCCACGCCTTCATTAACCAGGTCCAACACTTGCCTTTCTTGGATCTTGCCCCTCCTGACAAAGGTAATCGTGTTTGTGGGGGAGTGGCCAGGGTTAGTCGGGGTGTGCCTAGGGTTTGTGGGGGTGTGGCATGATCTCTGGGATGTGCCGAGGGTTTGTGGGGGTGAGTGCCCCCTTGGACTTTAGGATTAGGTTTGAGTGTTGGGCTGGTGGATGTATATGTGTGACTGGGAGAGGTAAGGCTGCAGAGTTTTGAGTGGTGAGGTATGAGGTGCTATTGGGCTTAGGCTCATGTGGTGAAGCCAGGTGAATCTGGCCCATGCCTTTCATTATCGTGGTCCGACACCACTTGGTTCAATGGACCGGGTGTGCACTGGGACACATCATCAGTAATGCATCCTCGGATCATCGGGTGTTTCGGGTCTTTCATCATTAAACACCCTCCCCGAGATGACCCAGCCGGAGTTGATCAAGCTCGGCTTGTGTTTTCCCATGGACCAGGATAATGAGAGGCATGTAACTATGAGGGTAATGTTGTTTTTAAACATCATTACCCGGCATCTGTATGCCTGGGATTGCATGGGTTAAATTGACAGTGTTTACTGGGCATTCGGTGTCTCTGCACCTGAGTTTAGTGGTGACTGGTTTTCTGTGGACCCAGCTTGGGTTTAACTTTCTGGTTCTCTCTCGCCGTTTGGGCATCTGGGCTTTATTCTTGGCATTTTGTCGACCGGGAGAATGAAGAGCGTGTCACTGTTAGGTTAGGTTGAGAGTATGCGGGCAGTGGGCAAATCAGCCCTCTTGTGCTTTTTGATCTCCTGACTTGAGATTCAATTTCACGCGACCCTGCCACTTTGATCTGGCCCACGCCTTCATTAACCAGGTCCAACACTTGCCTTTCTTGGATCTTGCCCCTCCTGACAAAGGTAATCGTGTTTGTGGGGGAGTGGCCAGGGTTAGTCGGGGTGTGCCTAGGGTTTGTGGGGGTGTGGCATGATCTCTGGGATGTGCCGAGGGTTTGTGGGGGTGAGTGCCCCCTTGGACTTTAGGATTAGGTTTGAGTGTTGGGCTGGTGGATGTATATGTGTGACTGGGAGAGGTAAGGCTGCAGAGTTTTGAGTGGTGAGGTATGAGGTGCTATTGGGCTTAGGCTCATGTGGTGAAGCCAGGTGAATCTGGCCCATGCCTTTCATTATCGTGGTCCGACACCACTTGGTTCAATGGACCGGGTGTGCACTGGGACACATCATCAGTAATGCATCCTCGGATCATCGGGTGTTTCGGGTCTTTCATCATTAAACACCCTCCCCGAGATGACCCAGCCGGAGTTGATCAAGCTCGGCTTGTGTTTTCCCATGGACCAGGATAATGAGAGGCATGTAACTATGAGGGTAATGTTGTTTTTAAACATCATTACCCGGCATCTGTATGCCTGGGATTGCATGGGTTAAATTGACAGTGTTTACTGGGCATTCGGTGTCTCTGCACCTGAGTTTAGTGGTGACTGGTTTTCTGTGGACCCAGCTTGGGTTTAACTTTCTGGTTCTCTCTCGCCGTTTGGGCATCTGGGCTTTATTCTTGGCATTTTGTCGACCGGGAGAATGAAGAGCGTGTCACTGTTAGGTTAGGTTGAGAGTATGCGGGCAGTGGGCAAATCAGCCCTCTTGTGCTTTTTGATCTCCTGACTTGAGATTCAATTTCACGCGACCCTGCCACTTTGATCTGGCCCACGCCTTCATTAACCAGGTCCAACACTTGCCTTTCTTGGATCTTGCCCCTCCTGACAAAGGTAATCGTGTTTGTGGGGGAGTGGCCAGGGTTAGTCGGGGTGTGCCTAGGGTTTGTGGGGGTGTGGCATGATCTCTGGGATGTGCCGAGGGTTTGTGGGGGTGAGTGCCCCCTTGGACTTTAGGATTAGGTTTGAGTGTTGGGCTGGTGGATGTATATGTGTGACTGGGAGAGGTAAGGCTGCAGAGTTTTGAGTGGTGAGGTATAGGGTTAGGGTTAGGGTTAGGGTTAGGGTTAGGGTTAGGGTTAGGGTTAGGGTTAGGGTTAGGGTTAGGGTTAGGGTTAGGGTTAGGGTTAGGGTTAGGGTTAGGGTTAGGGTTAGGGTTAGGGTTAGGGTTAGGGTTAGGGTTAGGGTTAGGGTTAGGGTTAGGGTTAGGGTTAGGGTTAGGGTTAGGGTTAGGGTTAGGGTTAGGGTTAGGGTTAGGGTTAGGGTTAGGGTTAGGGTTAGGGTTAGGGTTAGGGTTAGGGTTAGGGTTAGGGTTAGGGTTAGGGTTAGGGTTAGGGTTAGGGTTAGGGTTAGGGTTAGGGTTAGGGTTAGGGTTAGGGTTAGGGTTAGGGTTAGGGTTAGGGTTAGGGTTAGGGTTAGGGTTAGGGTTAGGGTTAGGGTTAGGGTTAGGGTTAGGGTTAGGGTTAGGGTTAGGGTTAGGGTTAGGGTTAGGGTTAGGGTTAGGGTTAGGGTTAGGGTTAGGGTTAGGGTTAGGGTTAGGGTTAGGGTTAGGGTTAGGGTTAGGGTTAGGGTTAGGGTTAGGGTTAGGGTTAGGGTTAGGGTTAGGGTTAGGGTTAGGGTTAGGGTTAGGGTTAGGGTTAGGGTTAGGGTTAGGGTTAGGGTTAGGGTTAGGGTTAGGGTTAGGGTTAGGGTTAGGGTTAGGGTTAGGGTTAGGGTTAGGGTTAGGGTTAGGGTTAGGGTTAGGGTTAGGGTTAGGGTTAGGGTTAGGGTTAGGGTTAGGGTTAGGGTTAGGGTTAGGGTTAGGGTTAGGGTTAGGGTTAGGGTTAGGGTTAGGGTTAGGGTTAGGGTTAGGGTTAGGGTTAGGGTTAGGGTTAGGGTTAGGGTTAGGGTTAGGGTTAGGGTTAGGGTTAGGGTTAGGGTTAGGGTTAGGGTTAGGGTTAGGGTTAGGGTTAGGGTTAGGGTTAGGGTTAGGGTTAGGGTTAGGGTTAGGGTTAGGGTTAGGGTTAGGGTTAGGGTTAGGGTTAGGGTTAGGGTTAGGGTTAGGGTTAGGGTTAGGGTTAGGGTTAGGGTTAGGGTTAGGGTTAGGGTTAGGGTTAGGGTTAGGGTTAGGGTTAGGGTTAGGGTTAGGGTTAGGGTTAGGGTTAGGGTTAGGGTTAGGGTTAGGGTTAGGGTTAGGGTTAGGGTTAGGGTTAGGGTTAGGGTTAGGGTTAGGGTTAGGGTTAGGGTTAGGGTTAGGGTTAGGGTTAGGGTTTAGGGTTAGGGTTAGGGTTAGGGTTAGGGTTAGGGTTAGGGTTAGGGTTAGGGTTAGGGTTAGGGTTAGGGTTAGGGTTAGGGTTAGGGTTAGGGTTAGGGTTAGGGTTAGGGTTAGGGTTAGGGTTAGGGTTAGGGTTAGGGTTAGGGTTAGGGTTAGGGTTAGGGTTAGGGTTAGGGTTAGGGTTAGGGTTAGGGTTAGGGTTAGGGTTAGGGTTAGGGTTAGGGTTAGGGTTAGGGTTAGGGTTAGGGTTAGGGTTAGGGTTAGGGTTAGGGTTAGGGTTAGGGTTAGGGTTAGGGTTAGGGTTAGGGTTAGGGTTAGGGTTAGGGTTAGGGTTAGGGTTAGGGTTAGGGTTAGGGTTAGGTTGAGAGTATGCGGGCAGTGGGCAAATCAGCCCTCTTGTGCTTTTTGATCTCCTCACTTGAGATTCAATTTCACGCGACCCTGCCACTTTGATCTGGCCCACGCCTTCATTAACCAGGTCCAACACTTGCCTTTCTTGGATCTTGCCCCTCCTGACAAAGGTACTCGGGTTTGTGGGGGTGTGGCCAGGGTTAGTCGGGGTGTGCCCAGGGTTTGTGGGGGTGTGGCATGATCTCTGGGATGTGCCGAGGGTTTGTGGGGGTGTGTGCCCCCTTGGACTTTAGGATTAGGTTTGAGTGTTGGGCTGGTGGATGCATATGTGTGACTGGGAGAGGTAAGGCTGCAGAGTTTGGAGTGGTGAGGTATGAGGTGCTATGGTGCATTTGGCTCGTGTGGTGAAGCCAGGTGAATCTGGCCCATGCCTTTCATTATCGTGGTCCGACACCACTTGGTTCAATGGACCGGGTGTGCACTGGGACACATCATCAGTAATGCATCCTCGGATCATGGGGTGTTTCGGGTCTTTCATCATTAAACACCCTCCCCGAGATGACCCAGCCGGAGTTGATCAAGCTCGGCTTGTGTTTTCCCATGGACCAGGATAATGAGAGACATGTAACTAAGAGGGTAATGTTGTTTTTAAACATCATTACCTGGCATCTGTATGCCTGGGATTGCATGGGTTAAATTGACAGTGTTTACTGGGCATTCGGTGTCTCTGCACCTGAGTTTAGTGGTGACTGGTTTTCTGTGGACCCAGCTTGGGTTTAACTTTCTGGTTCTCTCTTGCCGTTTGGGCATCTGGGCTTTGTTCTTGGCATTTTGTCGACCGGGAGAATGAAGAGCGTGTCACTGTTAGGTTAGGTTGAGAGTATGCGGGCAGTGGGCAAATCAGCCCTCTTGTGCTTTTTGATCTCCTCACTTGAGATTCAATTTCACGCGACCCTGCCACTTTGATCTGGCCCACGCCTTCATTAACCAGGTCCAACACTTGCCTTTCTTGGATCTTGCCCCTCCTGACAAAGGTACTCGGGTTTGTGGGGGTGTGGCCAGGGTTAGTCGGGGTGTGCCCAGGGTTTGTGGGGGTGTGGCATGATCTCTGGGATGTGCCGAGGGTTTGTGGGGGGTGTGTGCCCCCTTGGACTTTAGGATTAGGTTTGAGTGTTGGGCTGGTGGATGCATATGTGTGACTGGGAGAGGTAAGGCTGCAGAGTTTGGAGTGGTGAGGTATGAGGTGCTATGGTGCATTTGGCTCGTGTGGTGAAGCCAGGTGAATCTGGCCCATGCCTTTCATTATCGTGGTCCGACACCACTTGGTTCAATGGACCGGGTGTGCACTGGGACACATCATCAGTAATGCATCCTCGGATCATGGGGTGTTTCGGGTCTTTCATCATTAAACACCCTCCCCGAGATGACCCAGCCGGAGTTGATCAAGCTCGGCTTGTGTTTTCCATGGACCAGGATAATGAGAGACATGTAACTAAGAGGGTAATGTTGTTTTTAAACATCATTACCTGGCATCTGTATGCCTGGGATTGCATGGGTTAAATTGACAGTGTTTACTGGGCATTCGGTGTCTCTGCACCTGAGTTTAGTGGTGACTGGTTTTCTGTGGACCCAGCTTGGGTTTAACTTTCTGGTTCTCTCTTGCCGTTTGGGCATCTGGGCTTTGTTCTTGGCATTTTGTCGACCGGGAGAATGAAGAGCGTGTCACTGTTAGGTTAGGTTGAGAGTATGCGGGCAGTGGGCAAATCAGCCCTCTTGTGCTTTTTGATCTCCTCACTTGAGATTCAATTTCACGCGACCCTGCCACTTTGATCTGGCCCACGCCTTCATTAACCAGGTCCAACACTTGCCTTTCTTGGATCTTGCCCCTCCTGACAAAGGTACTCGGGTTTGTGGGGGTGTGGCCAGGGTTAGTCGGGGTGTGCCCAAGGTTTGTGGGGGTGTGGCATGATCTCTGGGATGTGCCGAGGGTTTGTGGGGTTAGGGTTAGGGTTAGGGTTAGGGTTAGGGTTAGGGTTAGGGTTAGGGTTAGGGTTAGGGTTAGGGTTAGGGTTAGGGTTAGGGTTAGGGTTAGGGTTAGGGTTAGGGTTAGGGTTAGGGTTAGGGTTAGGGTTAGGGTTAGGGTTAGGGTTAGGGTTAGGGTTAGGGTTAGGGTTAGGGTTAGGGTTAGGGTTAGGGTTAGGGTTAGGGTTAGGGTTAGGGTTAGGGTTAGGGTTAGGGTTAGGGTTAGGGTTAGGGTTAGGGTTAGGGTTAGGGTTAGGGTTAGGGTTAGGGTTAGGGTTAGGGTTAGGGTTAGGGTTAGGGTTAGGGTTAGGGTTAGGGTTAGGGTTAGGGTTAGGGTTAGGGTTAGGGTTAGGGTTAGGGTTAGGGTTAGGGTTAGGGTTAGGGTTAGGGTTAGGGTTAGGGTTAGGGTTAGGGTTAGGGTTAGGGTTAGGGTTAGGGTTAGGGTTAGGGTTAGGGTTAGGGTTAGGGTTAGGGTTAGGGTTAGGGTTAGGGTTAGGGTTAGGGTTAGGGTTAGGGTTAGGGTTAGGGTTAGGGTTAGGGTTAGGGTTAGGGTTAGGGTTAGGGTTAGGGTTAGGGTTAGGGTTAGGGTTAGGGTTAGGGTTAGGGTTAGGGTTAGGGTTAGGGTTAGGGTTAGGGTTAGGGTTAGGGTTAGGGTTAGGGTTAGGGTTAGGGTTAGGGTTAGGGTTAGGGTTAGGGTTAGGGTTAGGGTTAGGGTTAGGGTTAGGGTTAGGGTTAGGGTTAGGGTTAGGGTTAGGGTTAGGGTTAGGGTTAGGGTTAGGGTTAGGGTTAGGGTTAGGGTTAGGGTTAGGGTTAGGGTTAGGGTTAGGGTTAGGGTTAGGGTTAGGGTTAGGGTTAGGGTTAGGGTTAGGGTTAGGGTTAGGGTTAGGGTTAGGGTTAGGGTTAGGGTTAGGGTTAGGGTTAGGGTTAGGGTTAGGGTTAGGGTTAGGGTTAGGGTTAGGGTTAGGGTTAGGGTTAGGGTTAGGGTTAGGGTTAGGGTTAGGGTTAGGGTTAGGGTTAGGGTTAGGGTTAGGGTTAGGGTTAGGGTTAGGGTTAGGGTTAGGGTTAGGGTTAGGGTTAGGGTTAGGGTTAGGGTTAGGGTTAGGGTTAGGGTTAGGGTTAGGGTTAGGGTTAGGGTTAGGGTTAGGGTTAGGGTTAGGGTTAGGGTTAGGGTTAGGGTTAGGGTTAGGGTTAGGGTTAGGGTTAGGGTTAGGGTTAGGGTTAGGGTTAGGGTTAGGGTTAGGGTTAGGGTTAGGGTTAGGGTTAGGGTTAGGGTTAGGGTTAGGGTTAGGGTTAGGGTTAGGGTTAGGGTTAGGGTTAGGGTTAGGGTTAGGGTTAGGGTTAGGGTTAGGGTTAGGGTTAGGGTTAGGGTTAGGGTTAGGGTTAGGGTTAGGGTTAGGGTTAGGGTTAGGGTTAGGGTTAGGGTTAGGGTTAGGGTTAGGGTTAGGGTTAGGGTTAGGGTTAGGGTTAGGGTTAGGGTTAGGGTTAGGGTTAGGGTTAGGGTTAGGGTTAGGGTTAGGGTTAGGGTTAGGGTTAGGGTTAGGGTTAGGGTTAGGGTTAGGGTTAGGGTTAGGGTTAGGGTTAGGGTTAGGGTTAGGGTTAGGGTTAGGGTTAGGGTTAGGGTTAGGGTTAGGGTTAGGGTTAGGGTTAGGGTTAGGGTTAGGGTTAGGGTTAGGGTTAGGGTTAGGGTTAGGGTTAGGGTTAGGGTTAGGGTTAGGGTTAGGGTTAGGGTTAGGGTTAGGGTTAGGGTTAGGGTTAGGGTTAGGGTTAGGGTTAGGGTTAGGGTTAGGGTTAGGGTTAGGGTTAGGGTTAGGGTTAGGGTTAGGGTTAGGGTTAGGGTTAGGGTTAGGGTTAGGGTTAGGGTTAGGGTTAGGGTTAGGGTTAGGGTTAGGGTTAGGGTTAGGGTTAGGGTTAGGGTTAGGGTTAGGGTTAGGGTTAGGGTTAGGGTTAGGGTTAGGGTTAGGGTTAGGGTTAGGGTTAGGGTTAGGGTTAGGGTTAGGGTTAGGGTTAGGGTTAGGGTTAGGGTTAGGGTTAGGGTTAGGGTTAGGGTTAGGGTTAGGGTTAGGGTTAGGGTTAGGGTTAGGGTTAGGGTTAGGGTTAGGGTTAGGGTTAGGGTTAGGGTTAGGGTTAGGGTTAGGGTTAGGGTTAGGGTTAGGGTTAGGGTTAGGGTTAGGGTTAGGGTTAGGGTTAGGGTTAGGGTTAGGGTTAGGGTTAGGGTTAGGGTTAGGGTTAGGGTTAGGGTTAGGGTTAGGGTTAGGGTTAGGGTTAGGGTTAGGGTTAGGGTTAGGGTTAGGGTTAGGGTTAGGGTTAGGGTTAGGGTTAGGGTTAGGGTTAGGGTTAGGGTTAGGGTTAGGGTTAGGGTTAGGGTTAGGGTTAGGGTTAGGGTTAGGGTTAGGGTTAGGGTTAGGGTTAGGGTTAGGGTTAGGGTTAGGGTTAGGGTTAGGGTTAGGGTTAGGGTTAGGGTTAGGGTTAGGGTTAGGGTTAGGGTTAGGGTTAGGGTTAGGGTTAGGGTTAGGGTTAGGGTATAGGGTTAGGGTTAGGGTTAGGGTTAGGGTTAGGGTTAGGGTTAGGGTTAGGGTTAGGGTTAGGGTTAGGGTTAGGGTTAGGGTTAGGGTTAGGGTTAGGGTTAGGGTTAGGGTTAGGGTTAGGGTTAGGGTTAGGGTTAGGGTTAGGGTTAGGGTTAGGGTTAGGGTTAGGGTTAGGGTTAGGGTTAGGGTTAGGGTTAGGGTTAGGGTTAGGGTTAGGGTTAGGGTTAGGGTTAGGGTTAGGGTTAGGGTTAGGGTTAGGGTTAGGGTTAGGGTTAGGGTTAGGGTTAGGGTTAGGGTTAGGGTTAGGGTTAGGGTTAGGGTTAGGGTTAGGGTTAGGGTTAGGGTTAGGGTTAGGGTTAGGGTTAGGGTTAGGGTTAGGGTTAGGGTTAGGGTTAGGGTTAGGGTTAGGGTTAGGGTTAGGGTTAGGGTTAGGGTTAGGGTTAGGGTTAGGGTTAGGGTTAGGGTTAGGGTTAGGGTTAGGGTTAGGGTTAGGGTTAGGGTTAGGGTTAGGGTTAGGGTTAGGGTTAGGGTTAGGGTTAGGGTTAGGGTTAGGGTTAGGGTTAGGGTTAGGGTTAGGGTTAGGGTTAGGGTTAGGGTTAGGGTTAGGGTTAGGGTTAGGGTTAGGGTTAGGGTTAGGGTTAGGGTTAGGGTTAGGGTTAGGGTTAGGGTTAGGGTTAGGGTTAGGGTTAGGGTTAGGGTTAGGGTTAGGGTTAGGGTTAGGGTTAGGGTTAGGGTTAGGGTTAGGG